>NC_092011.1:27059933-27062433 GCF_044704955.1 Pristiophorus japonicus | reverse complement strand
GCGGCTGCGTTTCGGGAGTGCGGAGATACGGCCTGTCATGTTTCGTCCCGGAAGTCTGGATGGAGCTAAATCTGAAGCCGTTTGCGGGAAATTAGTTCCAGGGCTCGTTGCCCGAAGTCAAATCCGTCCCGCCAACTTGACACTTGTCATTTCTGTCCTTGGGGGTTGGCGGGGTATCTGCACAGAGGTAGGAGGTGGCTGATCGAGAATTGGTGAGTTTTCCAAAGTCACGTCTCGAGCCTCCAGGTCTGCAGAGACC
Source organism: Pristiophorus japonicus (assembly GCF_044704955.1). Classification (NCBI taxonomy): domain Eukaryota; kingdom Metazoa; phylum Chordata; class Chondrichthyes; family Pristiophoridae; genus Pristiophorus; species Pristiophorus japonicus. The sequence goes on along the minus strand of NC_092011.1, from coordinate 27,062,174 downwards.
GACCAGGGCTTCCGCCCAACCGACTATTCACCCTTTTTGGGCGGGAATTTTTTCCATTTTTGTCCATTTTTCCGGTTTTTGGTCGGGCTTCCAAAACGGCAGCCCGAGGCCTGGCAGAGGCCGGGGCATGGCCCCGGTCACGCCAGGCGGCGCGCGCGACCCGATTAAGCCCCGAAAGGAGTCGTGAAATCGGCAGACCTGCCCGAGTTCAGCCCGGGGGGGGGGATGCAGGTCGGTTCGTCTCAAATCATTAACCAAAGCCGATACTTGGTCTCGCTGGCGCAATCGAAGTGCCAGGCTGGATAACCCATTGAGCAGAAGGGGGCTGGAGGCAGGCAGGGCTGATGGCTGAGTCCGGTTGGAGGCCACCCGTGGCCGGGAAAGTCAAAAATCCCGTTGTCTGGAAGTCTATGAGGTCAGATTCGGCCGCCTTACCGGGCCTGCGGTTGATGGTTTCCCGCTTGGGCAAGCGAGTCGGCCCGGCAAAGTGGCCACTTGCATTTTCTGGCAAGTGTCTGTGAACAAAGTTAATGAGTTGAACCTTGGCAATTGTCGGAAGTCCCGATGAAGAAATGAAAATGCCCTCTTTGCGGGGATTTGGATGCTCATTGTCGGCAGCAGGTGGCCCGACGCCCCGCAAAATTGACACTTGTCATTTCTGTCCTTGGGTCTTGGCGGGATATCTGCACAGAGGTAGGAGGTGGCAGAATCGAGACTTGGTGAGTTTTCCAAACTAACCTCTCGAGCCTCAAGGTCTGCAGAGACCGACCATGGCTGCCGCCCAACCGACTATTCACACTTTTTGGGCGGGAATTTATTCCCTTTTTGCCCATTTTTCGGGTTTTTGGTCGTGCTTCAAAAGCGGCTGCCCGAGGCCTGGCAGAGGCCGGGGCATGGGCCCCGGTCGCGCCAGGCGGCTCGCGCGACCCGATTAAGCCCCGAAAGGAGTCGGGAAATCGGCAGACCTGCCCGAGTTCAGCCCGGGGGTGGCAGGTCGGTTCGGCTCAAATCATTAACCAAAGCCGAGACTTGGTCTCGCTGGTGCAACCAAAGTGCCAGGCGGGATAACCCATTGAGCAGAAGGTGGCTGGAGGCAGGCAGGGCTGATGGCTGAGGCTGGTTGGAGGCCACCCGAGGCCGGGAAAGTCAAAATTCACGTTGTCTGGAAGTCTATGAGGTCAGATTCGGCCGCCTTACCGGGCCTGCGGTTGATGGTTTCCCGCTTGGGCTAGCGAGTCGGCCCGGCAAAGTGGCCACTTGCATTTTCTGGCAAGTGTCTGCGAACAAATTTAATGAGTTGAACCTTGGCAATTATCGAAAGTCCCGATGAAGAAATGAAAATGCCCCCTTTGCGGGGATTCGGATTCTCATGGTCGGTAGCAGGTGGCCCGACGCCCCGCCAACTTGACACTTGTCATTTCTGTCCTTGGGGGTTGGCGGGGTATCTGCACAGAGCTAGGAGGTGGCAGAATCGAAACTTGGTGAGTTTTCCAAACAAACGTCTCGAGCCTCCAGGTCTGCAGAGACCGACCAGGGCTGCCGCCCAACCGACTATCCACACTTTTTGGGCGGGAATGTATTCCCTTTTTGCACATTTTTCGGGTTTTTGGTCGGGCTTCAAAAGCGGCTGCCCGAGGCCTGGCAGAGGCCGGGGCCTGGGCCCCGGTCGCGCCAGGCGGCTCATCCACCCGATTAGGCCCCGAAAGGAGTCGGGAAATCGGCAGACCTGCCCGAGTTCAGCCCGGGGGGTTGTGGGGGCAGGTCGGTTCGGCTCAAATCATTAACCAAAGCCGAGACTTGGTCTCGCTGGCGCAACCGAAGTGCCAGCTGGATAACTCATTAACCAGAAGGCGGCTGGAGGCAGGCAGGGCTGATGGCTGAGGCCGGATGGAGGCCACCCGTGGCCGGGAAAGTCAAAATTCCCGTTGTGTGGAAGTCTATGAGGTCAGATTCGGCCACCTTACCGGGCCTGCGTTTGATGGTTTCCCGCTTGGGCAAGCAAGTCGGCCCGGCAAAGTGGCCACTTGCATTTTCTGGCAAAGTGTCTGCGAACAAAGTTAATGAGTTGAACTTTGGCAATTGTCGAAAGTCCCGATGAAGAAATGAAAATGCCCCTTTTGCGGGGATTCGGATGCTCATGGTCGGCAGCAGGTGGCCCGACGCCCCGCCAACTTGACACTTGTCATTTCTGTCCTTGTGGGTTGGCGGGGTATCTGCACAGAGCTAGGAGGTGGCAGAATC
>NC_092011.1:27052433-27054933 GCF_044704955.1 Pristiophorus japonicus | reverse complement strand
GACTGATTTACACCTCCGGGCCGTTGCAGGCTGGGGCTTCCACCCGACCCTCGTTGGAAGGGAGGAGAAGCGTTGGGCGGTCCGGGCTTGGCCCTCTGGGGAACAAAAGCAAGCGAAAAAAAAAATGAACAACTCTTAGCGGTGGATCACTTGGCTCGTGCGTCGATGAAGATCGCAGCTAGCTGCGAGAATTAATGTGAATTGCAGGACACATTGATCATCGACACTTTGAACGCACTTTGCGGCCCCGGGACCTTCCCGGGGCTACGCCTTTCTGAGGGACGCTTGTACGATCAATCACACTCGCCTTTGCCGTCGGGGGAGCGTTTCAGGTACCCTGGAGTTTGAAGGTGAGCACAGAGGTGAACACAATGTCTTGGCTGGTGGTGTTCAGCAGAGAGAGAGAGAGGACGAGGTTGGGAGGTCTTTGGCTGCAGTCTAGTGGTTTGTACCGAGGGTAGCTTGAAGTAGCAACGTCGCTTGCAGTGCTGTCGCTGGCTTTGCGTCCGTTTGGTTCTATTGGCGGTTTGCCCAAGAGCCTCTGCGGTGCTGTGTGTTGCGTTGGACTTCGGTGTCCAGCCACACGTGGCCCGCTTAGCTCTAGCACACTTGCCGACCGCTGAGCGTGCGTCCAGGTCAGTCCCCTGCGTACGTCCTGCTGGCCGTCGCTGCTGCCTGCTTTTAGCCTCCTGCATTCCGTGCTGCCAATGCACTGCTTCTGGCCTTCCTCTCCAGCTTCGCTGTCGCCTGTCCCTCTGACGCTCTCTCTCTCTCTCTCTCCCTGAATCGGGACTCCAGAACGGTGTGAGCCGAGCCCGGGCTCCAGTGCACCGCAAACCCCCACCCCCTGTCCGTCAGCCGGTACTAACCCACCCGGGTTGGGTTGGTGTCGAGGACGACAACAACGGGCGGCCGGGCGTGCGTGCGTGTTGTTGTGCTGGAGATGCCGGCCAGCGCTGACAAAAGCTACCTTTCTACCTAAGACCTCAGATCAGACGTGACAACTCGCTGAATTTAAGCATATTACTAAGCGGAGGAAAATAAACTAACAAGGATTTCCCTAGTAACTGCGAGTGAAGAGGGAAGAGCCCAGCGCTGAATCCCCGCTCGCATGGCGGGCGTGGGAAATGTGGCGTATAGAAGACCTCTTTCTCCGACGACGCTCCGGGGCCCAAGTCCTTCTGATCGAGGCTTAGCCTGTGGACGGTGTGAGGCCGGTAGCGGCCCCCGGCTCGTCGAGATCGAGTCTTCTTGAAGTCGGGTTGCTTGTGATTGCAGCCCAAAGTGGGTGGTAAACTCCATCTAAGGCTAAATACTGGCAGGAGACCGATAGTCAACAAGTACCGTAAGGGAAAGTTGAAAAGAACTTAGAAGAGAGAGGTCAAGAGGGCGTGAAACCGTTAAGAGGTAAATGGGTGTGGGACATGCAGTCTGAGCGGAGGATTCAACTCGGCGGCTAGGTCGGCCGCGTCGGGTTCGGCGGATCTCCTCTGTGGGACCGCGTCCCACGTGGGCTCGGCCGTCGCCGGGCGCATTTCATCCATCGGTGGTGCGCCGTGACCGTCTCTGGGTCGGCTGGGAAGGCCGGAGGGAAGGTGGCTCGTCGCTCTGGCGGCGAGTGTTATAGCCCCCCGGCAGCAGCCTCGCCGTTTCCTGGGGTCGAGGGAAGTGACCGCTGCTGCGCCTTCACCCTCGTGTGTGGGGGGGACGGGCTACCCATGCTCCCGGCGTGACTGTCAACCTGGGCGGACTGTCCTCAGTGCGCCCTGACCGTGTTGCGCCGCCGAGTCGGAGGAGCCACGAGCGGGCGCTAGGGGTCCGCGGCGATATCGGTGACCCACACGACCCGTCTTGAAACATGGACCAAGGAGTCTAACACGTGCGCAAGTCAAAGAGAGTCACGGAACCCCAGGGCGCAATGAAAGTGAAGGTCGGCGTGGGTCGACCGAGGTAGGATCCCGCCGGCCCGCACGGCTAGCGCACCACCGGCCCTTCTCACACGTTCCGGCGGGTAGGTGGAGCACGAGCGTACGTGATGGTACCCGAAAGATGGTGAACTATGCCTGGGCTGGGCGAAGCCAGTGGAAACTCTGGTGGTGGTCCGTAGTGGTCCTGACGTGCAAATCGGTCGTCCGACCTGGGTATAGGGGCGAAAGACTAATCGAACCATCTAGTAGCTGGTTCCCTCCGAAGTTTCCCTCAGGATAGCTGGTGCTCGTCCACATGCAGTTTTATCTGGCAAAGCGAATGATTAGAGGTTTTGGGGCCGAAACTATCTCAACCTATTCTCAAACTTTAAATGGGTAAGAAGCCCGACTCGCTGGCTTGGAGCCGGGCATGGAATGCGAGTGCCTAGTGGGCCACTTTTGGTAAGCAGAACTGGCGCTGAGGGATGAACCGAACGCCGGGTTAAGGCGCCCAATGCCGACGCTCATCAGACCCCACAAAAGGTGTTGTTTGATATAGACAGCAGGACGGTGGCCATGGAAGTCGGAATCTG
>NC_092011.1:27037433-27042433 GCF_044704955.1 Pristiophorus japonicus | reverse complement strand
CGCGGTCGTCTGCACCCAACAGCGGGGTGTGTTCTGCGTCGGCTTGTACGCCACTCAGTTCGATTTTTTGCCTGCTTCTTCAGCTTCTTCTCGTCCTGCCGGCCAACGGTGGCAGCAGAGACCCTGCCTCTGATGACCGTGGCGCGTGACGGCCGGTGGGCTCAAGCGTTGACCCGACGTGCGTCGTCTCGTGAGCGCCCTGACTTAAAGCAATCTCGGTGCAACCCTTGTCATTTGATGATCGACTGATTTACACCTCCGGGACGTTGCAGGCTGGGGCTTCCACCCGACCCTCGTTGGAAGGGAGGAGAAGCGTAGGGCGGTCCGGGCTTGGCCCTCCAGGGAACAAAAGCAAGCCGAAAAAAAAAATGAACAACTCTTAGCGGTGGATCACTCGGCTCGTGCATCGATGAAGAACGCAGCTAGCTGCGAGAATTAATGTGAATTGCAGGACACATTGATCATCGACACTTTGAACGCACTTTGCGGCCCCGGGTTCCTCCCGGGACTACGTCTGTCTGAGGGTCGCTTCTACGATCAATCGCACTTGCCTTTGCCGTCGGGTGAAGGCGGGAGCGCGGCTGGGGTGTCGCAGAGGCCTGGTCCTCTTTGTCCCCCAAAGGGCAGACCTGGAGTTTCTCTGCCTTGGAGAGTTTGACACTTGTCCTTCAGTGTGGTGGGCATGTCTGTCCCGGCGTCGCGGTCGGGCACGGTCGGGGCCAGCCTTTCCAGCACGGCTGTCGTTGGTTTGCAAAAACGATTGACCGCGTCGGTCTTGGGATTGGTTCGCCTCGCCGAGGCATCCTCCTCGGGGCAGGGTTGTCTCTCTGGAGTTTGAAGGTGAGCATATAGGTGAACACAATGGCTTGGCTGGTGGTGTTCAGCAGAGAGAGAGAGAGCCGTTGGCTGGAGACCGCTTTCCGACGGCTATCTCCGCTGGTCGGCCAGCTGTGCTTGTCGGGTGCGTGGCACGGGGAAGAGGAATGCAAGCGGCATTGAACGCTACCACATTCCTGCGGGCCGACCCGAAGCGGAGCACGCTGGAAGTCCGCGGATTGCAACCGGAGAAGATAGTCTGAATGTGGCAACTCATGAACTGAAAATTGTCGGCGGCAAATGTTGAACCAAATGGGTTGAAGGTGGCAAACCATTAACCGAAAAATCTGGCAAATGGTGAACCGGCGTGTTAAAATGGTATGTTTAATAAAAGATGGAAATGACGAAGCCATCATAGCCAAACGAAGGCGGGGATGTTAGTGTGGCAGAAGGGCATGTCTTTAACTCGTCGGGCGAATGTCCCTGCCAATTGGAATCTTTTCGGGAAAAAGGGGGAAAAAATCGGAAAGGCCTAGCCGTCCGCTGTGGGGTGCGTTCGCTCGGGCTCGGCCAGCCGCGTCGATGGGTGCTGTAACGGTGCGGCTGCGTTTCGGGAGTGCGCAGATACGGCCTGTCAAGTTTCGTCCCGGAAGTCTGGATGGAGCTAAATCCGAAGCCGTTTGCGGGAAATTAGTTCTAGGGCTCGATGACCGAAGTCAAATCCGTCCCGCCAACTTGACACTTGTCATTTCTGTCCTTGGGGGTTGGCGGGGTATCTGCACAGAGGTAGGAGGTGGCTGATCGAGAATTGGTGAGTTATCAAAGTCACGTCTCGAGCCTCCAGGTCTGCAGAGACCGACCAAGGCTGCCGCCCAACTGACTTTTCACCCTTTTTGGGCGGGAATTTTTTCCATTTCTGTCCATTTTTCCGGTTTTTGGTCGGGCTTCCAAAACGGCAGCCCGAGGCCTGGCAGAGACCGGGGCATGGCTCCGGTCGCGCCAGGCGGCTCGCGCGAACCGATTAAGCCTCGAAAGGAGTTGGGAAATCGGCAGACCTGCCCGAGTTCAGCCCGGGAGGGGGGCAGGTCAGTTCGGCTCAAATCATTAACCAAAGCCGATACTTGGTCTCGCTGGTGCAACCGAAGTGCCAGGCTGGATAATCAATTGAGCAGAAGGGGGCTGGAGTCAGGCAGGGCTGATGGCTGAGGCCGGGTGGAGGACACCCGAGGCCGGGAAAGTCAAAAGTCCCGTTGTCTGGAAGTCTTTGAGGTCAGATTCGGCCGCCTTACCGGGCCTGCGGTTGATGGTTTCCCGCTTGGGCAAGCGAGTCGGCCCGGCAATGTGGCCACTTGCATTTTCTGGCAAGTGTCTGCAAACAAAGTTAATGAGTTGAACATAGGCAATTGTCGGGAGTCCCGATGAAGAAATGAAAATGCCCCCTTTGCAGGGATTTGGATGCTCATGGTCGGCAGCAGGTGGCCCGAAGTACCGCCAACTTGACACTTGTCATTTCTGTCCTTGGGGTTTGGCGGGGTATCTGCACAGAGGTAGGAGGTGGCAGAATCGAGATTTGGTGAGTTTTCCAAACAAACGTCTCGAGCCTCCAGGTCTGCAGAGACTGACCAGGGCTGCCGCCAAACCGACTATTCACCCTTTTTTGGCGGGAATTTATTCACTTTTTGCCCATTTTTCGGGTTTTTGGACGGGCTTCAAAAGCGGCTGCCCGAGGCCTGGCAGAGGCCGGGGCATGGGCCCCGGTCACGCCAGGTGGCTCGCGTGACCCGATTAGGCTCCAAAAGGAGTCGGGAAATCGGCAGACCTGCCCGAGTTCAGCCCGGGGGGGCAGGTTGGTTCTGCTGAAATCATTAACCAAAGCCGATACTTGGTCTCGCTGGCACAACCGAAGTGCCAGACTGGATAACCCATTGAGCTGAAGGGGACTGGAGGCAGGCATTGCTGATGGCTGTGGCCGGGTGGTGGCCATCCGAGGCCGGGAAAGTCAAAGGTCCCGTTGTTTTGAAGTCTATGAGTTCAGATTCGGCCGCCTTACCGGGCCTGCGGTTGATGGTTTCCCGCTTGTCCAAGCGAGTCGGCCCGGCAAAGTGGCCACTTGCATTTTCTGGCAAGTGTCTGCAAACAAAGTTAATGAGTTGAACATAGGCAATTGTCGGGAGTCCCGATGAAGAAATGAAAATGCCCCCTTTGCAGGGATTTGGATGCACATGGTCGGCAGCAGGTGGCCCGACGCACCGCCAACTTGACACTTGCCATTTCTGTCCTTGGGGGTTGGCGGGGTATCTGCACAGAGGTAGGAGGTGGCAGAATCGAGACTTGGTGAGCTTTCCAAACAAACATCTCGAGCCTCCAGGTCTGCAGAGACCGACCAGGGCTGCCGCCAAACCGACTATTCACCCTTTTTTGGCGGGAATTTATTGCCTTTTAGCCCATTTTTCGGGTTTTTGGTCGGGCTTCAAAAGCGGCTGCCCGAGGCCTGGCAGAGGCCGGGGCATGGGCCCCGGTCACGCCAGGTGGCTCACGCGAGCCGATTAAGCCCCAAAAGGAGTCGGGAAATCGGCAGACCTGCCCGAGTTCAGCCCGCGGGTGGCAGGTCGGTTCAGCTGAAATCATTAACCAAAGCCGATACTTGGTCTCGCTTGCGCAACCGAAGTGCCAGGCTGGATAATTCATTAACCAGAAGGCTACTGGAGGCAGGCAGGGCTGATGGCTGAGGCCGGGTGGAGGCCACCCGCGGCCGGGAAAGTCAAAAGTCCCGTTGTGTGGAAGTCTATGAGGTCAGATTCGGCCGCCTTACCGTGCCTGCGGTTGATGGTTTCCCGCTTGGGCAAGCGAGTCGACCCGGCAAAGTGGCCACTTGCATTTTCTGGCAAGTGTCTGCGAACAAAGTTAATGAGTTGAACCTTGGCAATTGTCGGAAGTCCCGATGAAGAATTGAAAATGCCCCTTTTGCGGGGATTTTGATGCTCATGGCCGGCAGCAGGTGGCCCGACGTCCCACCATCTTGACACTTGTCATTTCTGTCCTTGGGGGTTGGCGAGGTGCCCGGAGATTTTCGGGAACACGATTTTCAAAACATTTTTACGACAGCGGGTACACATTGAAAACGCCCGAAAAGTGATACTTTGCTGAAAGGTGCTCAATCTCAGGAAAGAGACCTTTGAAAAGAACACTTGGAAAGTCACAAAATGAACGGTGTGCGAGACTTGGAACAATTTTGATAAAGTCTTTTGTTGTACATTTCAAACTCTTTGGTGTTTTGCTGAAATCGTACTCTGAGCCAGCAGCCCCGCTGTATCCGTGCCCGGCTCTCAGGACAGACTAGTTTCCAACGGCCCTATGTCTTTGCGCAACAAAGGACTTTGTCTGTCACAGATGCAAGCCCCTGGGTGAGGGAAATCTGTTTTACTGAGTAGTTAAGCACACGTGCAGGTCTTTCACCAAGTTCCCCTGCGTGTTGTGTGCTCGGTATCCACCGATCGATTTGGCGACTCGTGTCCGACTTGGGAGGGCTCGGAGTGGGCCCAGCTCCGGCTGGTGTGCTACCAACTCCGGCGTTCCTCCCGTTCTGACCCGCAATGCGCCCACCGCCGGTGGGCAGAACGGGCATCCAATAACGAGTCAGAGGGCTTGGCACAGCTCCGGTTTCTCCTAGCCTGCCCGTTGGCACTTGACGCAGGTTCTCGCATGAGTCCGAGGCGTCCACCTGTCTTTTGGTCTCACAGTGGTCCGAATCAAGCTCTGGAGCGGGCGTCCGCCATCTCGACTCCGGAATGTGGTGGTGCGGGAATGTGCACAGCGCGTCTCGTTCTGGTAGCTGAACACGCCATTTCTCTCGCAAAATGTGAGCAGAGACACGCAGGCGCGGGTGGTGCATGTCGACGCCCTTTGATGGTTACAGTGTTTGCAAGCTCCCAAGTTGAACCCGGCACCAACCTCCCTGTCGTTGGGAGGCCACGTGCCCAGCAGACCACCGTTCAGTCGCTCGCTCCCTGTCTGGCTGATTTGTTGGCCCCGATTTTCGGTTCAGCTACCTGGTTGATCCTGCCAGTAGCATCTGCTTGTCTCAAAGATTAAGCCATGCATGTCTAATTACAGACGGCCAGTACAGTGAAACTGCGAATGGCTCATTAAATCAGTTATGGTTCCTTTGATCGCTCCAAACGTTA
>NC_092011.1:27029933-27034933 GCF_044704955.1 Pristiophorus japonicus | reverse complement strand
GGTGACACTTTGGTCGCACTAATCACTCTCCATTTACTGGTACAGGGTACCTGAAACGCTCCCCCTCCGGCTCCCGCGAGCTGGTGCTGTCTGGGGGCGGCGGTTTAAAGACTCGAGTGTCTGTTGGTCGGTTCTCGAGACATGTTGTTGTTGTTGCCAGCTTGCAAGTCAACGTTCGAGAGAATGACCTGCCGCTCCGCGGTCGTCTGCACCCCACAGCGGGGTGTATCCTGCGTCGGCTTGTACACCACTCAGTTCGTTTTTTTGCCTGCTTCTTCAGCTTCTTCTCGTCCTCCCGGCCAATGGTGGCAGCAGAGACCCTGCCTCTGATGACCGTGGCGTGTGTCGGCCGGTGTGCTCAGACGTTGACCCGACGTGCGTCGCCTCGCGAGCGCCCTGACTTAAAGCAATCTTGGTGCAACCCTTGTCATTTGATGATCGACTGATTTACACCTCCGGGCCGTTGCAGGCTGGGGCTTTCACCCGACCCTCGTTGGAAGGGAGGAGAAGTGTTGGTAGGTCCGGGCTTGGCCCACCGGGGAACTAAAGCATGCCGAAAAAAAAAACTAACAACTCTTAGCGGTGGATCACTCGGCTCGTGCGTCGATGAAGGACGCAGGTAGCAGCGAGAAATTAATGTGAATTGCAGGACACATTGATCATCGACACTTTGAACGCACTTTGCGGCCCCGGGTTCCTCCCGGGGCTACGCCTGTCTGAGGGTCGCTTGTACGATCAATCACACTCGCCTTTGCCGTCGGGTGAAGGCGGGAGCGCGGCTGGGGTGTCGCAGAGGACTGGTCCTCTTTGTCCCCCGAAGTGCAGACCTGGAGTTTCTCCACCTTGGAGAATTTGACCCTTGTCCTTCGGTGTGGTGGGCATGTCTGTCCCGGCGTCGCGCTCGTGCATGGTCGGGGCCAGCCTTTCCAGCACGGCGGTCGTTGGGTTGCAAAAACGATTGACCGCGTCAGTGATGGGATTGGTGCGCCTCGCCGAGGCATCCTCCTCGGGGCAGGGTTGTCTCTCTGGAGTTTGAATGTGAGCACAGAGGTGAAAACAATGGCTTGGCTGGTGGTGTTCAGCAGAGAGAGAGAGAGGACGAGGTTGGGCTGTCTTTGGCTGCAGTCTAGTGGTTTGTACCGTGGGTAGCTTGAAGTAGCGACGTCGCTTGCCGTGCTGTGTGCTGGCTTTGCGCTCAAGAGCCTCTGCAGTGCTGTGTGTTGCGTTGGACCTCGGTGTCCTGCCACACATGGCACACTTAGCTCTAGCACACTTGCCGACCGCTGAGCGTGCGTCCAGGTCAGTCCCCCGCGTACGTCCTGCTGGCCGTTGCTGCTGCCTGCTTTTATCCTCCTGCACTCCGTGCTGCCCAGCCACTGCTTCTGCCCTACCTCTCTCACTTCGCTGTCGCCTGTCCCTCTGACGCTCTCTCTCTCTCTCTCTCCCTGAATCGGGACTCCAGAACGGAGTGAGCCGAGCCCGGGCTCCAGTGCACCGCAAACCCCCGCCCCCTGTCCGTCTGCCTGTACTATCCCACCCGGGTTGGGTTGGTCTCGAGGATGACAACACCGGCGGGCGGGCCTGCGTGCGTGTTGTTGTGCTGGTGATGCCGGCCGGCGCTGACAAAAGCTACCTTTCTGCCTACGACCTCAGATCAGACGCGATAACTCGCTGAATTTAAGCATATTACTAAGCGGAGGAAAAGAAACTAACAACGATTCCCCTAGTAACTGCGAGTGAAGAGGGAAGAGCCCAGCGCCGAATCCTCGCTCGCCTAGTGGGCGTGGGAAATGTGGTGTAAAGAAGAACTCTTTCTCCGACGACGCTCCGGGGCCCAAGTCCTTGTGATCGAGGCTTAGCCTGTGGATGGTGTGAGGCCGGTAGCGGCCGCCTGCTCGTCGGGATCGAGTCTTCTTGGAGTCGGATTGCTTGTGAATGCAGCCCAAAGTGGGTGGTAAACTCCACCTAAGTTAAATACTGGCACGAGACCGATAGTCAACAAGTACCGTAAGGGGAAGTTGAAAAGAACTTTGAAGAGAGAGTTCAAGAGGGCGTGAAACCATTAAGAGGTAAACGGGTGGGGTCCGCGCAGTCTGCCCGGAGGATTCAACTCGGCAGCTAGGTCGGCCGCGTCGAGTTCGGCGGATCTCCTCTGTGGGACCGCGTCCCGCACAGGCTCGGCCGTCGCCGGGCGCATTTACTCCGTCGGTGGTGCGCCGCGACCGTCTCTGGGTCGTCTGGGAAGGCCGGAGGGAAGCTGGCTCTTCGCTCTGGCGGCGAGTGTAAGAGCCCCCCGGCAGCAGCCTCGCCGTTTCCTGGGGTCGAGGGAAGTGACCGCTGCTGCGCCTTCCCCCTCGTGAGTGGGGGGGACGGGCTACCCGTGCTCCCGGCGTGACTGTCAACCTGGGCGAACTGTCCTCAATGCGCCCTGGCCGCGTCGCGCCGCCGAGTCGGAGGAGCCACGAGCGGGCGCTAGGGGTCCGCGACGATGTCGGTGACCCACCCAACCCGTCGTGAAACATGGACCAAGGAGTCTAACACGTGCGCTAGTCAAAGAGAGTCACGAAACTCCAGGGCGCAATGAAAGTGAAGGTCGGCGCGGGTCGACCGAGGTGGGAACCTGCCGCCCCGCGTGGCGGGCGCACCACCGGCCCGTCTCACCCGTTCCGGCGGGGACGTGGAGCACGAGCGTACGTGATGGTACCCGAAAGATGGTGAACTATGCCTGGGCAGGGCAAAGCCAGAGGAAACTCTGGTGGAGGTCCGTAGTGGGCCTGACATGCAAATCGGTCGTCCGACCTGGGTATAGGGGCGAAAGACTAATCGAACCATCTAGTAGCTGGTTCCATCCGAGGTTTCCCTCAGGATAGCTGGTGCTCGTCCACACGCAGTTTTATCTGGTAAAGCGAATGATTAGAGGTTTTGGGGCCGAAACGATCTCAACATATTCTCAAACTTTAAATGGGTAAGAAGCCCGACTCGCTGGCTTGGAGCCGGGCGTGGAATGCGAGTGCCTAGTGGGCCACTTTTGGTAAGCAGAACTGGTGCTGCGGGATTAACCGAACGCCGGGATAAGGCGCCCGATGCCGACGCTCATCAGACCCCTCAAAAGGTGTTGGTTGATATAGAAAGCAGGACGGTGGCCATGGAAGTCGGAATCCGCTAAGGAGTGTGTAACAACTCACTTGCTGAATCAACTAGCCCTGAAAATGGATGGAGCTGGAGCATCGGGCCCACACCCGGCGGATGCCGGCAATGGAGAGCCCGCGGGGGCTAGGCCGTGACGAGTAGGATGGCCGCTGCGGTGAGCACGGAAGCCCAGTGCGCCGGCCCAGGTGGAGCCGCCGCAGGTGCAGATCTTGGTGGTAGTAGCAAATATTCAAACATAGAAACATAGAAACATAGAAAATAGGTGCAGGAGCAGGCCATTCAGCCCTTCTAGCCTGCACCGCTATTCAATGAGTTCATGGCTGAACATGAAACTTCAGTACCCACTTCCTGCTTTCTCGCCATAACCCTTGATCCCCCGAGTAGTAAGGACTTCATCTAACTCCCTTTTGAATATATGTAGTGAATTGGCCTCAACTAATTTCTGTGGTAGAGAATTCCACAGGTTCACCACTCTCTGGGTGAAGAAGTTTCTCCACATCTCGGTACTAAATGGCTTACCCCTTATCCTCAGACTGTGACCCCTGGTTCTGGACTTCCCCAACATTGGGAACATTCTTTGTGCATCTAACCTGTCTAAACCCGTCAGAATTTTAAACGTTTCTATGAGGTCCCCTCTCATTCTTCTGAACTCCAGTGAATACAAGCCCAGTTGATCCAATCTTTCTTGATAGGACAGTCCCGCCATCCCGGGAATCAGTCTGGTGAACCTTTGCTGCACTCCCTCAATAGCAAGAATGTCCTTCCTCAAGTTAGGAGACCAAAACTGTACACAATACTCCAGGTGTGGCCTCACCAAGGCCCTGTACAACTGTAGCAACACCTCCCTGCCCCTGTATTCAAATCCCCTCGCTAAGAAGGCCAACATGCCATTTGCTTTCTTAACCGCCTGCTGTACCTGGATGTTAACCTTCAATGACTGATGTACCATGACACCCAGGTCTCGTTGCACCTTCCCTTTTCCTAATCTGTCACCATTCAGATAATAGTCTGTCTCTCTGTTTTTACCACCAAAGTGGATAACCTCACATTTATCCACATTATACTTCATCTGCCATGCATTTGCCCACTCACCTAACCTATCCAAGTCACTCTGCAGCCTAATAGCATCCTCCTCGCAGCTCACACTGCCACCCAACTTAGTATCATCCGCAAATTTGGAGATACTGCATTTAATCCCCTCGTCTAAATCATTAATGTACAATGTAAACAGCTGGGGCCCCAGCACAGAACCTTGCGGCACTCCATTAGTCACTGCCTGCCATTCTGAAAAGTACCCGTTTACTCCTTCTCTTTGCTTCCTGTCTGACAACCAGTTCTCAATCCACGTCAGCACACTACCCCCAATCCCATGTGCTTTAACTTTGCACATTAATCTCTTGTGTGGGACCTTGTCGAAAGCCTTCTGAAAGTCCAAATATACCACATCAACTGGTTCTCCTTTGTCCACTTTACTGGAAACATCCTCAAAAAATTCCAGAAGATTTCTCAAGCATGATTTCCCTTTCACAAATCCATGCTGACTTGGACCTATCATGTCACCATTTTCCAGATGCACTGCAAATGACATCCTTAATAATTGATTCCATCATTTTACCCACTACTAAGGTCAGGCTGACCGGTCTATAATTCCCTGTATTCTCTCTCCCTCCTTTTTTAAAAAGTGGGGTTACATTGGCTACCCTCCACTACATAGGAACTGATCCAGAGTCAATGGAATGTTGGAAAATGACTGTCAATGCATCCGCTATTTCCAAGGCCACCTCCTTAAGTACTCTAGGATGCAGTCCATCAGGCCCTGGGGATTTATCGGCCTTCAATCCCATCAATTT
>NC_092011.1:27004933-27012433 GCF_044704955.1 Pristiophorus japonicus | reverse complement strand
GAGGCCACCCGAGGCCGGGAAAGTCAAACGTCCCGTTGTCTGGAAGTGTATGAGGTCAGATTCGGCTGCCTTACCGGGCCTGCGGTTGATGGTTTCCCGCTTGGGCAAGCAAGTCGGCCCGGCAAAGTGGCCACTTGCATTTTCTGGCAAGTGTCTGCGAACAAAGTTAATGAGTTGAACCTTGGCAATTGTCGGACGTCCCGATGAAGAAATGAAAATGCTCCCTTTGCGGGGATTTGAATGCTCATGCTCGGCAGCAGGTGGCCCGACGCCCCGCCAACTTGACACTTGTCATTTCTGTCCTTGGGGGTTGGTGGGGTATTTGCACAGAGGTTGGAGGTTGCAGAATCGAGACTTGGTGAGTTTTCCAAACAAACGTCTCCAGCCTCCACGTCTGCAGAGTCCAACCAGGGCTGCCGCCCAACCGACTATTCACACTTTTTGGGCGGGTAATTATTCCCTTTTTGCCCATTTTTCGGGTTTTTGGTCGGGCTTCAAAAGCAGCTGCCCGAGGCCTGGCAGAGGCTGGGGCATGGGCCCAGGTCGCACCAGGCGGCTCGCGCTATCCGTTTAGGCCCCGAAAGGAGCCGGGAAATCGGCAGACCTGACCGAGTTCAGCCCGGGGGGAGGGGGGGTGGGGGCTGGTCGGTTCGGCTCAAATCATTAACCAAAGCCGAGACTTGGTCTCGCTGGCACAACCGAAGTGCCAGGCTGGATAACTCATTAACCAGAAGGCGGCTGGAGGCAGGCAGGGCTGATGGCTGAGGCCGGGTGGAGGCCACCCGCGGCCGGGAAAGTCAAAAGTCTCGTTGTGTGGAAGTCTATGACGTCAGATTCGGCCGCCTTACCGGGCCTGCGGTTGATGGTTTCCCGCTTGGGCAAGCGAGTCGGCCCGGCAAAGTGGCCACTTGCATTTTCTGGCAAGTGTCTGCGAACAAAGTTAATGTGTTGAACCTTGGCAATTGTCGGAAGTCCCGATGAAGAAATGAAAATGCCCCTTTTTCGGGGATTTGGATGCTCATGGCCGGCAGCAGGTGGCCCGTCGTCCCGCCATTTTGACACTTGTTATTTCTGTCCTTGGGGGTTGGCGAGATGCCCGGAGATTTTCGGGAACACGATTTTCAGAACATGTTTACGACAGCGGGTACACTTTGAAAGCGCCCGAAAAGTGATACTTTGCTGAAAGGTGCTCAATCTCAGGAAAGAGACCTTTGAAAAGAGCACTTGGAAAGTCACAAAATGAACGGTGTGCGAGACTTGGAACAATTTTGTCAAAGTCTTTTGTTGTACTTTTCAAACTCTTTGGTGTTTTGCTGAAATCGTACTCTGAGCCAGCAGCCCCGCTGTACCCGTGCCCGGCTCTCAGGACAGACTAGTTTCCAACGGCCCTACATCTTGGCGCAACAAAGGACGCTGTCTGTCACAGATGCAAGCCCCTGGGTGAGGGAAATCTGTTTTACTGAGAAGTTAAGCACACGCGCAGTTCTTTCACCAAGTTCCCCTGCGTGTTGTGTGCTCTGTATCCACCGATCGATTTGGCGACTCGTGTCCGTCGTGGGAGGGCTCGGAGTGGGGCCAGCTCCGGCTGGTGTGTTACCGACTCTGGCGTTCCTCCAGTTCTGCCCTGCAATGCGCCCACCACCGGTGGGCAGACCGTGCATCCAATAACGAGTCAGAGGGCTTGGCACGGCTCCGATTTCTCCTAGCCTGCCCTTTGGCACTTGACGAATGTTCTCGCGTGAGTCCGAGGCGTCCACCTGTCTTTTGGTCTCGCAGTGGTCCGAATCAAGCTCCGGAGCCGGCGTCCGCCATCTCGACTCCCGAATGTGGTGGTGCGGGAATGTGCACAGCGCGTCTCGTTCTGGTAGCTGAACACGCCATTTCTCTGGCAAAATGTGAGCAGAGACACGCAGGCGCGAGCGGTGCGTGTCGACGCCCTTTGACGGTTACAGTGTTTGCAAGCTCCCAAGTTGAACCCGGCACCAACCTCCCTGTCGTGGGGAGGCCACGTGCCCAGCAGACACAGCGATGGTGGCGGCTTGTCAAATGAGTCATTGGTTTGCCTCTTACCCCGAGCGTGTTCACACTCCTCGTGATCCTTCTGTCCTGACAATTTCCCAACACACACACACACACACAGAGAGAGAGAGACAGAGACCCACACACGACGTGTCGTACGTATGTACACACACACAAGCAATCGTTGTGGGTGGTGTGTGCACGGTAGGACGGTCGGCGCTGGATGTTGTGCCCGGCAAGGTGGAGGCGCGCCTCTTCCTTTGTACTTTGTGCTTCCACCGTTTAGTCGCTCGCTCCCTGTCTGGCTGATTTGTTGACCCCGATTTTCGGTTCAGCTACCTGGTTGATCCTGCCAGTAGCATATGCTTGTCTCAAAGATTAAGCCATGCATGTCTAAGTACACACGGCCGGTACAGTGAAACTGTGAATGGCTCATTAAATCAGTTATGGTTCCTTTCATCGCTCCAAACGTTACTTGGATAACTGTGTTAATTCGAGAGCTAATAAATGCCAACGAGCGCTGACCCTCTGGGGATGCGTGCATTTATCAGATCAAAACCAATCCGGGCTTGCCCGGCAGCTTTGGTGACTCTAGGTAACCTCGGGCTGATCGCACGTCCTCGAGACGGCGATGACTCATTCGAATGTCTGCCCTATCAACATTCGATGGTACTTTCTGTGCCTACCATGGTGACCACGGGTAACGGGGAATCAGGGCTCGATTCCAGAGAGGGAGCCTGAGAAACGGCTACCACTTCCAAGGAAGGCACCAGGCGCGCAAATTACCCATTCCCGACTTGGGAAGATAGTGACGAAAAATAACAATACAGGACTCTTTCGAGGCCCTGTAATTGGAATGAGTACACTTTAAATCCTTTAACGAGGATCTATTGGACGGCAAGTCTGGTGCCAGCAGCCACGGAATTACAGCTCCAGTAGCGTATATTAATGCTGTTGCAGTTAAAAAGCTCGTAGTTGGATGTTGGGATCGAGCTTGCGGTCCGCCGCGAGGCGAGCTACCGCCGGTCCCAGCCCCTGCCTCTCGGCGCTCCCTTGATGCTCTTAGCTGAGTGTCCTGGGGGTCCGGAGCGTTTACTTTGAAAAAATTAGAGTGTTCAAAGCAGGCCGGTCGCCTGAATACTCCAGCTAGGAATAATGGAATAGGGCCCCGGTTCTATTTTGTTGGTTTTCGGAACTGGGGCCATAATTAAGAGGGACGGCCGGGGGCATTCGTATTGTGCCGCTAGAGTTGAAATACTTGGACCAGCGCAAGACGAACAAAAGCGAAAGCATTCGCCAAGAATGTTTTCATTAATCAAGAACGAAAGTCGGAGGTTCGAAGACGATCAGATACCGTCGTAGTTCCGGCCATAAACGATGCCAACTAGCGATCCGGCGGCATTATTCCCATGACCCGCCGAGCAGCTTCCGGGTAACCAAACTCTTTGGGTTCTGGGGGGAGTATGGTTGCAAAGCTGAAACTTAAAGGAATTGATGGAAGGGCACCACCAGGAGTGGAGCCTGCGGCTTAATTTGACTCAACACGGGAAACCTCACCCGGCCCGGACACGGAAAGGATTGACAGATTGATAGCTCTTTCTCGATTCTGTGGGTGGTAGTGTATGGCCGTTCTTAGTTGGTGGAGCGATTTGTCTGGTTAATTCCGATAACGAACGAGACTCCTCCATGCTAAATAGTTACGCAACCCCCGAGCGGTCCACGTCCAACTTCTTAGAGGGACAAGTGGTGTATAGCCACACGAGATAGAGCAATAACAGGTCTGTGATGCCCTTAGATGTCCGGGGCTGCACGTGCGCTACATTGAATGGATCAATGTGTGTCTACCCTACGCCGCCAGGTGTGGGTAACCCGTTGAACCCCATTCGTGATATAGATTGGGAATTGCAATTATTTCCCATGAACGAGGAATTCCCAGTAAGTGCGGGTCATAAGCTCGCGTTGATTAAGTCCCTGCCCTTTGTACACACCGCCCGTCGCTACTACCGATTGGATGGTTTAGTGAGGTCCTCAGATCGGGCTCGCCGGAGTCGGCAACGGCCCTGGCGGAGCGACGAGAAGACGATCAAACTTGACTTTCTAGAGGAAGTAAAAGTCATAACAAGGTTTGCGTAGTTGAACCTGCGGAAGGATCATTATCGGCCGGGGGCCCGCACGTGGTGGCCCGTCACACCCGTTTTACACTTCAGCCTGAGGCGTGGTGGCCAGCAGGAGGGCTTCCCGGGATGCTGCCGGCTCGGAGCCTTGGTCGACCGCATCCGGCGCCTCTTGCACGGGCGAGAGGTTCGTTCTGAAAAAAAACACAACGAAGAACCGAACTCGCACGAACAGGCACATGTCGCACCCAACCGGCTCGGCCCGGATGCGAAACGAGCGAGATGTGGGTCAGCAGTTGAGAGTCGTGTTACAGAGAGAGATATAGAGAGAGCGAGAAGAGAGTTTAACGTTCACGCACACAGAAGAGGTTTTGGTCAGCTTGAGACAGGGACGGCCATGGCATGCTTGGTTTTTCGGTCAGCTGGTCTGCGGTTGCATGACGGGCAGAGCAAGGTAGAGGTGTCCTGGCTTTTGTTACAAATGCCTCGCCCTCGTCTTTCTGCTGTCTACTGCCGCTCCACACCGCACGACCCCCGCTGTTCGTTGGTCCAGTGTGACCTTGGCCTGCGGCCCTTCTTTCGACTTCCGTCTCGTCCAGTCTTGTGCGTGTGGCTGTCTCTCCCTCTCTCTCGCTCTCTCTCCCTCGCCATTGCTCCCGCTGTTTTCCCCGCACCGCACACTGGTTGTCCGGACCGGCAATGGACTTGCCACCGTCTTGCAACATTACACCGCAGTCGAATTGAAGGGAGCTTCTGCGGGCTCGAATGTTGCCTGGCGGCTCGTCGTCGGGACCTCGGCGAACGGCCACTGTAAGCTCCGCAGGGACTGAACCAGTGATGCAGGCCCGGCTTTCTTTCCCCATGCGGTGAAACTTTGGTCGCACTAGTCACTCTCACTTTACTGGAAACGCGCCCCCTCCGGCTCCCGCGAGCTGGTGCTGTCTGGGGGTGCGGTTTAAAGACTCGAGTGTCTGTTGGTCGGTTGTCGAGACGTGTTGTTGTTGTTGCCAGCTTGCAAGTCAACGTTCGAGAGAATGTACCTGCCACCCCGCGGTCGTCTGCACCCCACAGCGGGGTGTCTCCTGCGTCGGCTTGTACGCCACTCAGTTCGTTTTTTTACCTGCTCTTCAGCTTCTTCTCGTCCTCCCGGCCAAAGGTGGCAGCAGAGACACTGCCTCTGTTGACCGTGGCGCTTGTCGGCCGGTGGGCTCAGGCGTTGACCCGACGTGCGTCGCCTCGCGAGCACCCTGACTTAAAGCAATCTCGGTGCAACCCTTGTCATTTGATGATCGACTGATTTACACCTCCGGCCCTTGCAGGCTGGGGCTTCCACCCGACCCTCGTTGGAAGGGAGGACAAGCGTTGGGCAGTCCGGGCTTGGCCCTCCGGGGAACAAAAGCAAGCCGAAAAAAAAAACGAACAACTCTTAGCGGTGGATCACTCGGCTCGTGCGTCGATGAAGAATGCAGCTAGCTGCGAGAATTAATGTGAATTGCAGGACACATTGATCATCGACACTTTGAACGCACTTTGCGGCCCCGGGTTCCTCCCGGGGCTACGACTGTCTGAGCGTCGCTTCTACGATCAATCGCACTCGCTTTTGCCGTCGGGTGAAGGCGGGAGCGCGGCTGGGGTGTCGCAGAGGCCTGGTTCTCCCTGTCCCCCAAAGTGCAGACCTGGAGTTTCTCCGCCTTGCAGAGTTTGACCCTTGTCCTTTGGTGTGGTGGGAATGTCTGTCCCGGTGTCGCGGTCGGGCACGGTCGGGGCCAGCCTATCCAGCACGGCTGTCGTTGGGTTGCAAAAACGATTGACCGCATCGGTGTTGGGATTGGTGCGCCTCGCCGAGACATCCTCCTCGGGGCAGGGTTGTCTCTCTGGAGTTTGAAGGTGAGCACAGAGGTGAACACAATGGCTTGGCTGGTGGTGTTCAGCAGAGAGAGAGAGAGGACGAGGTTGGGCTGTCTTTGGCTGCAGTCTAGTGGTTTGTACCGAGGGTAGCTTGAAGTAGCGACGTCGCTTGCCGTGCTGTGGGCTGGCTTTGCGTCCGTTTGGTTCTGTTGGCGGTTTGCCCAAGAGCCTCTGCGGTGCTGTGTGTTGCGTTGGACCTCGGTGTCCTGCCACACGTGGCCCGCTTAGCTCTTGAACACTTGCCGACTGCTGAGCGTGCATTCAGTTCAGTCCCCCGCCTACGTCCTGCTGGCCGTTGCTGCTGCCTGCTTTTATCCTCCTGCACTCCGTGCTGCCCAGCCACTGCTTCTGGCCTTCCTCTCTCGCTTCGCTGTCGCCTGTCCCTCTGATGCTCTCTCTCTCTCTCTCTCCCTGAATCGGGACTCCAGAACTGTGTGAGCCGAGCCCGGGCTCCAGTGCACCGTAAACCCCCGCCCCCTGTCCGTCCACCTGTACTATCCCACCCGGGTTGGGTTGGTCTCGAGGACGACAACAACGGGCGGGCGGGCGTGTGTGCGTGTTGTTGTGCTGGAGATGCCGGCCGGCGCTGACAAAAGCTACCTTTCTGCCTACGACCTCAGATCAGACGTGACAACCCGCTGAATTTAAGCATATTACTAAGCGGAGGAAAAGAAACTAACAAGGATTCCCCTAGTAACTGCGAGTGAAGTGGGAAGAGCCCAGTGCCGAATCCCCACTCGCCTGGCGGGCGTGGGAAGTGTGTCATATAAAGACCTCTTTCTCCGACGACGTTCCGGGGCCCAAGTCCTTCTGATCGAGGCTTAGCCTGTGGACGGTGTGAGGCCGGTAGCGGCCCCCGGCTCGTCGGGATTGAGTCTTCTTGGAGTCGGGTTGCTTGTGAATGCAGCCCAAAGTGGGTGGTAAACTCCATCTAGGGCAAAATACTGGCACGAGACCGATAGTCAACAAGTACCATAAGGGAAAGTTGAAAAGAACTTTGAAGAGGGCATGAAACCCTTAAGAGGTAAATGGGTGGGGTCCGCGCAGTCTGCCCGGAGGATTCAACTCGGCGGCTAGGTCGGCCGCGTCGGGTTCGGCGGATCTCCTTTGTGGGACCGCGTCCCGCGCGGGCTCGACCGTCACCTGGCGCATTTCCTCCGTCGGTGGTGCGCCGCGACCGTCTCTGGGTCGGCTGGGAAGGCCGGAGGGAAGGTGGCTCTTCGCTCTGGCGGCGAGTGTTATAGCCCCCCAGCTTGAGCCTCGCCGTTTCCTGGGGTCGAGGGAAGTGACCGCTGCCGCGCCTTCCCCCTCGTGAGTGGGGGGGACGGGCTACCCATGCTCCCGGCGTGACTGTCAACCTGGGCGGACTGTCCTCAGTGCGCACTGACCGCGTCGCGCCGCAGTGTTGGAGGAGCCACGAGCGGGCACTAGGGGTCCGCGGCAATGTCGGTGACCCACC
>NC_092011.1:26984933-26999933 GCF_044704955.1 Pristiophorus japonicus | reverse complement strand
CATTTCTGTCCTTGGGGGTTGGCGGGGTATCTGCACAGAGTTAGGCGGTGGCTGATCGAGAATTGGTGAGTTTTTCAAAGTCACGTCTCGAGCCTCCAGGTCTGCAGAGACCGACCAAGGCTGCCGCCCAACCGACTTTTCACCCTTTTTGGGCGGGAATTTTTTCCATTTCTGTCCATTTTTCCGGTTTTTGGTCGGGCTTCCAAAACGGCAGCCCGAGGCCTGGCAGAGGCCGAGGCATGGCTCCGGTCGCGCCAGGCGGCTCGCGCGAACCGATTAAGCCTCGAAAGGAGTTGGGAAATCGGCAGACCTGCCCGAGTTCAGCCCGGGAGGGGGGCAGTTCAGTTCGGCTCAAATCATTAACCAAAGCCGATACTTGGTCTCGCTGGCGCAACCGAAGTGCCAGGCTGGATAACCAATTGAGCAGAAGGTGGCTGGAGTCAGGCAGGGCTGATGGCTGAGGCCGGGTGGAGGACACCCTAGGCCGGGAAATTCAAAAGTCCCGTTGTCTGGAAGTCTTTGAGGTCAGATTCGGCCGCCTTACCGGGCCTGCGGTTGATGGTTTCCCGCTTGGGCAAGCGAGTGGCCCGGCAAAGTGGCCACTTGCATTTTCTGGCAAGTGTCTGCAAACAAAGTTAATGAGTTGAACATAGGCAATTGTCGGGAGACCCGATGAAGAAATGAAAATGCCCCCTTTGCAGGGATTTGGATGCTCATGGTCGGCAGCAGGTGGCCCGACGCACCGCCAACTTGACACTTGTCATTTCTGTCCTTGATGGTTGGCGGGGTATCTGCACAGAGGTAGGAGGTGGCAGAATCTAGACTTGGTGAGTTTTCCAAACAAACGTCTCGAGCCTCCAGGTCTGCAGAGACCGACCAGGGCTGCCGCCAAAACGACTATTCACCCTTTTTTGGCGGGAATTTATTCAGTTTTTGGCCATTTTTCGGGTTTTTGGACGGGCTTCAAAAGCGGCTGCCCGAGGCCTGGCAGAGGCCGGGGCATGGGTCCCGGTCACGCCAGGGGGCTCGCGCGACCCGATTAGGCCCCAAAAGGAGTCGGGAAATCGGCAGACCTGCCCGAGTTCAGCCCGGGGGTGGCAGGTTGGTTCAGCTGAAATCATTAACCAAAGCCGATACTTGGTCTCGCTGGCGCAATCGAAGTGCCAGGCTGGATAACCCATTGAGCAGAAGGGGACTGGAGGCAGGCATTGCTGATGGCTGTGGCCGGGTGGTGGCCATCCGAGGCCGGGAAAGTCAAAGGTCCCGTTGTTTTGAAGTCTATGAGTTCAGATTCGGCCGCCTTACCGGGCCTGCGGTTGATGGTTTCCCGCTTGTCCAAGCGAGTCGGACTGGCAAAGTGGCCACTTGCATTTTCTGGCAAGTGTCTGCAAACAAAGTTAATGAGTTGAACATAGGCAATTGTCGGGAGTCCCGATGAAGAAATGAAAATGCCCACTTTGCGGGGATTCGGATGCTCATGGTCGGCAGCAGGTGGCACGACGCACCGCCAACTTGACACTTGTCATTTCGGTCCTTGGGGGTTGGCGGGGTATCCGCACAGAGGTAAGAGGTGGCAGAATCGAGACTTGGTGAGTTTTCCAAACAAACATCTCGAGCCTCCAGGTCTGCAGAGACCGACCAGGGCTGCCGCCAAACCGACTATTCACCCTTTTTTGGCGGGAATTTATTCCCTTTTTGCCCATTTTTCGGGTTTTTGGTCGGGCTTCAAAAGCGGCTGCCCGAGGCCTGGCAGAGGCCGGGGCATGGGCCCCGGTCACGCCATGTGGCTCGCGCGACCCGATTAAGCCCCAAAAGGAGTCGGGAAATCGGCAGACCTGCCCGAGTTCAGCCCGGGGGGGGCAGGTCGGTTCGGCTCAAATCATTAACCAAAGCCGAGACTTGGTCTCGCTGGCGCAACCGAAGTGCCAGGCTGGATAAATCAATAACCAGAAGGCGGCTGGAGGCAGGCAGGGCTGATGGCTGAGGCCTGGTGGAGGACACGCGAGGCCGGGAAATTCAAAAGTCCCGTTGTGTGGAAGTCTATGAGGTCAGATTCGGCTGCCTTACCGGGCCTGCGGTTGACGCTTTCCCGCTTGGGCAAGCGAGTCGGTACAGCAAAGTGGCCACTTGCATTTTCTGGCAAGTGTCTGCGAACAAAGTGAATGAGTTGAACCTTGGCAATTGTCGGAAGTCCCGATGAAGAAATGAAAATGCCCCTTTTGCGGGGATTTGGAAGCTCATGGCCGGCAGCAGGTGGCCCGACGTCCCGCCATCTTGACACTTTTCATTTCTTTCCTTGGGGGTTGGCGGGGTGCCCGGAGATTTTCGGGAACACGATTTTCAGAACATTTTTACGACAGCGGGTACACTTTGAAAGCGCCCGAAAAGTGATACTTTGCTGAAAGGTGCTCAATCTCAGGAAAGAGACCTTTGAAAAGAGCACTTGGAAAGTCACAAAATGAACGGTGTGCGAGACTTGGAACAATTTTGACAAAGTCATTTGTTGTACTTTTCAAACTCTTTGGTGTTTTGCTGAAATCTTACTCTGAGCCAGCAGCCCCGCTGTACCCGTGCCCGGCTCTCAGGACAGACTAGTTTCCAACGGCCCTACGTCTTTGCGCAACAAAGTACGCTGTCTGAAACAGTTGCAAGCCCCTGTGTGAGGGAAATCTGTTTTACTGAGTAGTTAAGCACACCCACACATGACGTGTCGTACGTATGTACACACACACAAGCAATCGTTGTGGGTGGTGTGTGCACGGTAGTACGGTCAGCGCTGGATTTTGTGCCCGGCAAGGTGGAGGCGCGCCTCTTCCTTTGTACTTTGTGGTTCCACCGTTCAGTCGCTCGCTCCCTGTCTGGCTGATTTGTTGGCCCCGATTTTTGGTTCAGCTACCTGGTTGATCCTGCCAGTAGCATTTGCTTGTCTCAAAGATTAAGCCATGCATATCTAAGTACACAAGGCCGGTACAGTGAAACTGCGAATGGCTCATTAAATCAGTTATGGTTCCTTTGATCGCTCCAAACGTTACTTGGATAACTGTGGTAATTCTAGAGCTAATACATGCCAACGAGCGCTGACCATCTGGGGATGCGTGCATTTATCAGATCAAAACCAATCCGGGCTTGCCCGGCAGCTTTGGTGACTCTAGATAACCTCGGGCTGATCGAACGTCCTCGTGACGGCGATGACTCATTCGAATGTCTGCCCTATCAACTTTCGATGGTACTTTCTGTGCCTACCATAGTGACCACGGGTAACGGGGAATCAGGGTTCTATTCCAGAGAGGGAACCTGAGAAACTGCTACCACATCCAAGGAAGGCAGCAGGCGCACAAATTTCCCACTCACGACTCAGGGAGGAAGTGACGAAAAATAACAATACAGGACTCTATCGAGGCCCTATGATTGGAATGAGTACATTTTAAATCCTTTAACGAGGATCTATTCGAGGGCAAGTCTGGTGCCAGCAGCCGCGGTAATTCCAGCTCCAATAGCGTATATTAAAGCTGCTGCAGTTAAAAAGCTCGTAGTTGGATCTTGGGATCGAGCTGGCGGTCCGCCGCGAGGCGAGCTACCGCCTGTCCCAGCCCCTGCCTCTCGGCGCTCCCTTGATGCTCTTAGCTGAGTGTCCTGTGGGTCCGTAGCGTTTACATTGAAAAAATTAGAGTGTTCAAAGCATGCCGGTCGCCTGAATACTCCAGCTAGGAATAATGGAATAGGACCCCGGTTCGATTTTGTTGGTTTTCGGAACTGGGGCCATGATTAAGAGGGACGGCCGAGGGCATTCGTATTTTGCCGCTAGAGTTGCAATTCTTGGACCTGCGCAAGACGAACAAAAGCGAAAGCATTTGCCAAGAATGTTTTCATTAAGCAAGAACGAAAGTCGGAGGTTCGAAGACGATCAGATACAATCGTAGTTCCGACCATAAACGATGCCAACTAGCGATCCGGCAGCGTTATTCCCATGACCCGCCGAGCAGCTTCCGGGAAACCAAAGTCTTTGGGTTCCGGGGGGAGTATGGTTGCAAAGCTGAAACTTAAAGCAATTGACGGAAGGGCACCACCAGGAGTGGAGCCTGCGGCTTAATTTGACTCAACACGGGAAACCTCACCCAGCCCGGACACGGAAAGGATTGACAGATTGATAGCTCTTTCTCGATTCTGTGGGTGGTGGTGCATGGACGTTCTTAGTTGGTGGAGCGATTTGTCTGGTTAATTCCGATAACGAACGAGACTCCTCCATGCTAAATAGTTACGCGACCCCCGAGCGGTCCGCGTCCAACTTCTTAGAGGGACAAGTGGCTTATAGCCACACGAGATTGGGCAATAACAGGTCAGTGATGCACTTAGATGTCCGGGGCTGCACGCGCGCTACACTGAATGGGTCAGCGTTTGTCTACCCTACTCCGCCAGGTGTGGGTAACCCGTTGAACCCAATTCGTGACAGCGATTGGGAATTGCAATTATTTCCCATGAACGAGGAATTCCCAGTAAGTGCGGGTCATAAGCTCACGTTGATTAAGTCCCAGCCCTTTGTGCACACCGCCCGTCGCTACTACCGATTGGATGTTTTAGTGAGGTCCTGGGATCGGCCCCGCCGGAGTCGGCAACGGCCCTGGCGGAGCGCCGAGAAGACGATCAAACTTGACTATCTAGAGGAAGTAAAAGTCGTAACAAGATTTCCGTAGGTGAACCTGCGGAAGGATCATTATCGGCCGGGGGCCCGCACGTGGCGGCCCGTCACACCCGTTTTACACTTCAGCCTGAGGCGTGGTGGCCAGCAGGAGTGCTTCCCGGGATGCTGCAGGCCCGGAGCCTTGGTCGACCGCGTCCAGCGCGATTTGCGCGGGCGAGAGGTTCGTTCCAAAAAAAAAGCACAACGAAGAAGCGAACTCGCACGAACAGGCACATGTCGCACCCAACCGGCTCGGCCCGGATGCGAAACGAGCGAGATGTAGGTCAGCAGATGAGAGTCATGTTACAGAGTGAGATATAGAGAGAGCGAGAAGAGAGTTGAACTTTCGCGCACACAGAAGACGTTTCAGTCGGTTTGAGACAGGGACGGCCCTGGCATGCTTGTTCTTTTCGGTCAGCTGGTCTGCGGTTGCATGACGGGCAGAGCAAGGTAGAGGTGTCCTGGCTTTTGATACAAATGCCTCGCCCTCGTCTTTCTGCTGCCTACTGCCGCTCCACACCGCACGACCCCCGCTGTTCGTTGGTCCTGTGTGAACTTGGCATGCGGCCCTTCTTTCGACTTCCAGCTCGCCCTGTCTTGATCGTGTGGCTGTCTCTCCCTCTCTCTCTCTCTCTCTCCCTCGCCATTGCTCCCGCTGTTTTCCCCGCACTGCACACTGCTCGTCCGGACCGCCAATGGACTTGCCACCGTCTTGCAACATTACACCGCATTCGAATTGAAGGGAGCTTTTGCGGGCTCGAATGTTGCCTGTAGGCTCGTCGTCGGGACCTCGCCGAACGGCCACTGTGAGCTCCGCAGGGACTGAACCGGTGATGCAGGCCCGGCTTTCTTTCCCCACGTGGTGACACTTTGGTCGCACTAGTCACTCTCCCTTTACTGGTACAGGCTACCTGAAACGCTCACCCTCCGGCTCCCGTGAGCTGGTGCTGTCTGGGGGCAGCGGTTTAAAGACTCGAGTGTCTGTTGGTCGGTTGTCGTGACGTGTTGTTGTTGTTGCCAGCTTGCAAGTCAACGTTCGAGAGAATGTACCTGCCGCCCCGCGGTCATCTGCACCCCACAGCGGGGGTGTCCTGCGTCGGCTTGTGCGCCACTCAGTTCGTTTTTTTGCCTGCTTCTTCAGTTTCTTCTCGTCCTCCTGGCCAACGGAAGCAGCAGAGACCCTGCCTCTGTTGACCGTGGCGCGTGTCGGCCGGTGGGCTCAGGCGTTGACGCGACGTGCGTCGCCTCGCGAGCGCTCTGACTTAAAGCAATCTCGGTGCAACCCTTGTCATTTGATGATCGACTGATTTACACCTCCGGGCCGTTGCAGGCTGTGGCTTCCACCCGACCCTCGTTGGAAGGGAGGAGAAGCGTTGGGCGGTCCGTGCTCGGCCCTCCGGGGAACAAAAGCAAGCCGAAAAAAAAAATGAACAACTCTTAGCGGTGGATCACTTGGCTCGTGCGTCGATGAAGAACACAGCTAGCTGCGAGAATTAATGTGAATTGCAGGACACATTGATCATCGACATTTTGAACGCACTTTGCGACCCCGGGTTCCTCCCGGGGCTACGCCTGTCTGAGGGTCGCTTGTACGATCAATCGCACTCGCCTTTGACGTCGGGTGAAGGCAGGAGCGCAGCTGGGGTGTCGCAGAGGCCTGGTCCGCTTTGTCCCCCAAAGTGCAGACCTGGAGTTTCTCCGCCTTGGAGAGGTTGACCCTTGTATTTCGGTGTGGTGGGCATGTCTGTCCCGGCGTCGTGGTCGGGCACGGTCGGGGCCAGCCTTTCCAGCACGTCTGTCATTGGGTTGCAAAAACGATTGACCGCGTCGGTGTTGGGATTGGTGTGCCTCGCTGAGGCATGCTCCTCGGGGCAGGGTTGTCATTCTGGAGTTTGAAGGTGAGCACAGAGGTGAATACAATGGCTTGGTTGGTGGTGTTCAGCAGAGAGAGAGAGAGGACGAGGTTGGACTGTCTTTGGCTGCAGTCTAGTGGTTTGTACCTAGGGTAGCTTGAAGTAGCGACGTCACTTGCCGTGCTGTGGGCTGGCTTTGCTTCCGTTTGGTTCTGTTGGCGGTTTGCCCAAGAGCCTCTGCAGTGCCGTGTGTAGCGGTGGACCTCGGTGTCCTGCCACACGTGGTGCGCTTAGCTCTAGCACATTGCCGAAAGCTGAGCGTGCGTCCA
This sequence comes from Pristiophorus japonicus, assembly GCF_044704955.1. Lineage (NCBI taxonomy): Eukaryota > Metazoa > Chordata > Chondrichthyes > Pristiophoridae > Pristiophorus > Pristiophorus japonicus. The sequence continues at coordinate 26,993,073 of NC_092011.1, read as the reverse complement.
GGTCATTCCCCCGCGTACGTCCTGCTGGCCGTTGCTGCTGCCTGCTTTTATCCTCCTGCACTCCGTGCTGCCCAGCCACAGCTTCTGGCCTTCCTCTCTCGCTTCGCTGTCGCCTGTCACTCTGACGCTCTCTCTCTCTCTCTCTCCCTGAATCGGGACTCCAGAACGGTGTGAGCCGAGCCCGGGCTAGAGTGCACCGCACGCCCCCGCCCTCTGTCCGTCGGCCTGATTAAGCCCCGAAAGTAGTCGGGAAATCGGCAGACCTGCCCGAGTCCATCCCGGGGGGGGGGGGGGGCAGATCGGTTCGGCTCAAATCATTAACAAAAGCCGATACTTGGTCTCGCTAGCGCAACCGAAGTGCCAGGCTGGATAATCCATTGAGCAGAAGGGGACTGGAGGCAGGCAGGGCTGATGGCTGAGGCCGGGTCGAGGCCACCCGAGGCCTGGAAAGTCAAAAGTCCCGTTGTCTGGAAGTCTATGAGGTCAGATTCGGCCGCCTTACCGGGCCTGCGGTTGATGGTTTCCCGCTTGGGCAAGCGAGTCGGCACGGCAAAGTGGCCACTTGTATTTTCTGGCAAGTGTCTGCGAACAAATTTAATGAGTTGAACCTTGGCAATTGTTGGAAGTCCCGATGAAGAAATAAAAATGCCCCCTTTGCGGGGATTCGGATGCTCATGGTCAGCAGCAGGTGGCCCGACGCCCCGCCAACTTGACACTTGTCATTTCTGTCCTTGGGGGTTGTCGGGGTATCTGCACAGAGGTAGGAGGTGGCAGAATCGAGACTTGGTGAGTTTTCCAAACAAACGTCTCGAGCTTCCAGGTCTGCAGAGACCGCCCAGGGCTGCCGCCCAACTGACTATTCACCCTTTTTGGGCGGGAAATTATTCCCTTTTTGCCCTTTTTTCGGGTTTTTGCTCGGGCTTCAAAAGCGGCTGCCCGAGGCCTGGCAGAGGCCGGGGCATGGGCCCCGGTCGCGCCAGGTGGCTCGCGCGACACGATTAGGCCCTGAAAAGGAGTCGGGAAATCGGGAGACCTGACCGAGTTCAGCCCGGGGGGGGGGGGGGTGGTGGCAGTTCGGTTCGGCTCAAATCATTAAGTAAAGCCGAGAATTGGTCTCGCTGGCGCAACCAAAGTGCCAGGCTGGATAACTCATTAACCAGAAGGCTACTTGAGGCAGGCAGGGCTGATGGCTGAGGCCGGTTGGAGGCCACCCGCGGCCGGGAAAGTCAAAAGTCTCGTTGTGTGGAAGTCTATGAGGTCAGATTCGGCCGCCTTACCGGGCATGCGGTTGATGGTTTCCCGCTTGGGCAAGCGAGTCAACCCGGCAAAGTGGCCACTTGCATTTTCTGGCGAGTGTCTGCGAACAAAGTTAATGAGGTGAACCTTGGCAATTGTCGGAAGTGCCGATGAAGAAATGAAAATGCCCCTTTTGCGGGGATTTGGATGCTCATGGCCGGCAGCAGGTGGCCCGTCGTCCCACCATCTTGACACTTGTCATTTCTGTCCTTGGGGGTTGGCGAGGTGCCCGGAGATTTTCGGGAACACGATTTTCAGAACATTTATACGACAGCGGGTACACTTTGAAAGCGCCCGAAAAGTGATACTTTGCTGAAAGGTGCTTAATCTCAGGAAAGAGACCTTTGAAAAGAGCACTTGGAAAGTCACAAAATGAACGGTGTGCGAGACTTGGAACAATTTTGATAAAGTATTTTGTTGTACATTTCAAACTCTTTGGTGTTTTGCTGAAATCGTACTCTGAGCCAGCAGCCCCGCTGTATCCGTGCCCGGCTCTCAGGACAGACTAGTTTCCAACGGCCCTATGTCTTTGCGCAACAAAGAAGTTTGTCTGTCACAGATGCAAGCCCCTGGGTGAGGGAAATCTGTTTTACTGAGTAGTTAAGCACACGTGCAGGTCTTTCACCAAGTTCCCCTGCGTGTTGTGTGCTCGGTATCCACCGATCGATTTGGCGACTCGTGTCCGACTTGGGAGGGCTCGGAGTGGGGCCAGCTCCGGCTGGTGTGTTACCAACTCCGGCGTTCCTCCCGTTCTGACCCGCAATGCGCCCACCGCTGGTGGGCAGAACGGGCATCCAATAATGAGTCAGAGGGTTTGGCACGGCTCTGGTTTCTCCTAGCCTGCCCTTTGGCACTTGACGAAGGTTCTCGCGTGAGTGAGTCCGAGGCGTCCACCTGTCTTTTGGTCTCGCAGTGGTCCGAATCAAGCTCCGGTGCGGGCGTCCACCATCTCGACTCCCGAAAGTGGTGGTGCGGGAATGTGCACAGCGCGTCTCGTTCTGGTAGCTGAACACGCCATTTCTCTGGCAAAATGTGAGCAGAGACACGCAGGCGCGGGCGGTGCGTGTCGACGCCCTTTGACGGTTACAGTGTTTGCAAGCTCCCAAGTTGAACCCGGCACCAACCTCCCTGTCGTGGGGAGGCCTCGTGCCCAGCAGACCACCGTTCAGTCGCTCGCTCCCTGTCTGGCTGATTTGTTGGCCCCGATTTTCGGTTCAGCTACCTGGTTGATCCTGCCAGTAGCATATGCTTGTCTCAAAGATTAAGCCATGCATGTCTAATTACAGACGGCCGGTACAGTGAAACTGCGAATGGCTCATTAAATCAGTTATGGCTCCTTTGTTCGCTCCAAACGTTACTTGGATAACTGTGGTAATTCTAGAGCTAATACATGCCAACGAGCGCTGACCATCTGGGGATGCGTGCATTTATCAGACCAAAACCAATCTGGGCTTGCCCGGCAGCTTTGGTGACTCTCGATAACCTCGGGCTGATCGCACGTCCTCGTGACGGCGACGACTCATTCGAATGTCTGCCCTATCAACTTTAGATGGTACTTTCTGTGCCTACCATGGTGACCACGGGTAACGGGCAATCAGGGTTCGATTCCGGAGAGGGAGCATGAGAAACGGCTACCACAACCAAGGAAGGCAGCAGGTCCGCAAATTACCCACTCCCGTCTCGGGGAGGTAGTGACGAAAAATAACAATACAGGACTCTTTCGAGGCCCTGTAATTGGAATGAATACACTTTAAATCCTTTAACAAGGATCTATTGGAGGGCAAATCTGATGCCAGCAGCCGCGGTAATTCCAGCTCCAATAGCGTATATTAAAGCTGCTGCAGTTAAAAAGCTCGTAGTTGGATCTTGGGATCGAGCTGGCGGTCCGCCGCGAGGGGAGCTACCGCCTGTCCCAGCCCCTGCCTCTCGGCGCTCCCTTGATGCTCTTAGCTGAGTGTCCTGGGGGTCCGAAGCGTTTACTGTGAAAAAATTAGAGTGTTCAAAGCAGGCCGGTCGCCTGAATACTCCAGCTAGGAATAATGGAATAGGACCCCGGTTCTATTTTGTTGGTTTTCGGAACTGGGGCCATGATTAAGAGGGACGGCCGGGGGCATTCGTATTGTGCTGCTATGGTGAAATTCTTGGACACGCGCAAGACGAACAAAAGCGAAAGCATTTGCCAAGAATGTTTTCATTAATCAAGAAAGAAAGTCGGAGGTTCGAAGACGATCAGATTCCGTCGTAATTCCGACCATAAACGATGCCAACTAGCGATCCGGCGGTGTTATTCCCATGACCCGCCGAGCAGCTTCCGGGAAACCAAAGTCTTTGGGTTCCGGGGGGAGTATGGTTGCAAAGCTGAAACTTAAAGGAATTGACGGAATGGCACCACCAGGAGTGGAGCCTGCGGCTTAATTTGACGCAACACGGGAAACCTCACCCGTCCCGGACACGGAATCGATTGACAGATTGATAGCTCTTTATCGATTCTGTGGGTGGTGGTGCATGGCCGTTCTTAGTTGGTGGAGCGATTTGTCTGGTTAATTCCGATAACGAACGAGACTCCTCCATGCTAAATAGTTACGCGACCCCCGAGCGGTCCACGTTCAACTTCTTAGAGGGACAAGTGGCATATAGCCACACGAGATTGAGCAATAACAGGTCTGTGATTCCCTTAGATTTCCGGGGCTGCACGCGCGCTACATTGAATGGATCAGTGTGTGTCTACCCTATGCCGTCAGGTGTGAGTATCCTGTTGAACCCCATTCGTGATAGGTATTGGGAATTGCAATTATTTCCCATGAACGAGAAATTCCCAGTAAGTGCGGGTCATAAGCTCGCGTTGATTAAGTCCCTGCCCTTTGTACACACTGCCCGTCGCTACTTCCGATTGGATGGTTTAGTGAGATCCTCGGATCGGCCCCGCCGGAGTTGGCAACGGCCCTGGCGGAGCGCCGAGAAGATGATCAAACTTGAATATCTAGAGGAAGTAAAAGTCGTAACAAGGTTTAAGTAGGTGAACCTGCGGAAGGATCATTATCGGCCGGGGGCCCGCACGTGGCGGCCCGTCACACCCGTTTTACACTTCAGCCTAAGGCGTGGTGGCCAGCACGAGTGCTTCCCGGGATGCTGCAGGCTCGGAGACTTGGTCGACCGCGTCCGGCGCCTCTTGCGCGGGCGAGAGGTTCGTTCCGAAAAAAAAGCACAACGAAGAACCGAACTCGCACGAACAGGCACATGTCGCACCCAACCGAATCGGCCCAGATGCGAAACGAGCGAGATGTGGGTCAGCAGATGAGAGTCGTGTTACAGAGAGAGATATAGAGAGTGCGAGAAGAGAGTTGAACGTTCGCGCACACAGAAGACGTTTCGGTCGGCTTGAGACAGGGACGGCCCTGGCATGCTTGGTCTTTTTGGTCAGCTGGTCTGCGGTTGCATGACGGGCAGAGCAAGGTAGAGGTGTCCTGGCTTTTGATACAAATGCCTCGCCCTCGTCTTTCTGCTGCCTACTGCCGCTCCACACCGCACGACCCCCGCTGTTCGTTGGTCCTGTGTGACCTTGGCCTGCGGCCCTTCTTTCGACTTCCGTCTCGTCCAGTCTTGTGCGTGTGGCTGTCTCTCCCGCTCTCTCTCTCTCTCTCCTTCGCCATTGCTCCCGCTGTTTTCCCTCATAGCACAATGCTCGTCCGGACCGGCAATGGACTTACCACCGTCTTGCAACATTACACCGCAGTCGAATTGGAGGGAGCTTCTGCATGCTCCAATGTTGCCTGGCGGCTCGTCGTCGGGACCTCGGCGAAAGGCCACTGTGAGCTCCGCAGGGACAGAACCGGTGATGCAGGCCCTGCTTTCTTTCCCCACGCGGTGACACTTTGGTCGCACTAGTCACTCTCCATTTACTGGTTAAGGGTACCTGAAACGCTCCCCCTCCGTCTCCCGCGAGCTGGTTCTGTCTGGGGGCGGCGGTTTAAAGACTCGAGTGTCTGTTGGTCGGTTGTCGAGACATGTTGTTGTTGTTGCCAGCTTGCAAGTCAACGTTCGAGAGAATGACCTGCCACTCCGCGGTCGTCTGCACCCCACAGCGGGGTGTGTCCTGCGTCGGCTTGTACACCACTCAGTTCGTTTTTTTGCCTGCTTCTTCAGCTTCTTCTCGTCCTCCCGGCCAATGGTGGCAGCAGAGACCCTGCCTCTGATGACCGTGGCGCGTGTCGGCCGGTGTGCTCAGGCGTTGACCCGACGTGCGTCGCCTCGCGAGCGCCCTGACTTAAAGCAATCTTGGTGCAACCCTTGTCATTTGATGATCGACTGATTTACACCTCCGGGCCGTTGCAGGCTGGGGCTTCCACCCGACCCTCATTGGAAGGGAGGAGAAGCGTTGGGCGGTCCGGGCTTGGCCCTCCGGGGAACAAAAGCAAGCCGAAAAAAAAAACGAACAACTCTTAGCGGTGGATCACTCGGCTCGTGCGTCGATGAAGGACGCAGGTAGCAGCGAGAATTAATGTGAATTGCAGGACACATTGATCATCGACACTTTGAACGCACTTTGCGGCCCCGGGTTCCTCCCGGGGCTACGCCTGTCTGAGGGTCGCTTGTACGATCAATCACACTCGCCTTTGCCGTCAGGTGAAGGCGGGAGCACGGCTGGGGTGTCTCAGAGGCCTGGTCCTCTTTGTCCCCCGAAGTGCAGACCTGGAGTTTCTCCGCCTTGGAGAATTTGACCCTTGTCCTTCGGTGTGGTGGGCATGTCTGTCCCGGCGTCGCGCTCGTGCACGGTCCGGGCCAGCCTTTCCAGCATGGCGGTCGTTGGGTTGCAAAAACGATTGACCGCGTCAGTGATGGGATTGATGTGCCTTGCCGAGGCATCCTCCTCGGGGCAGGGTTGTCTCTCTGGAGTTTGAATGTGAGCACAGAGGTGAACACAATGGCTTGGCTGGTGGTGTTCAGCAGAGAGAGAGAGAGAACGAGGTTGGGCTGTCTTTGGCTGCATTCTAGTGGTTTGTACCATGGGTAGCTTGAAGTAGCGACGTCGCTTGCCGTGCTGTGGGCTGGCTTTGCGCTCAAGAGCCTCTGCAGTGCTGTGTGTTGCGTTGGACCTCGGTGTCCTGCCACACATGGCACGCTTAGCTCTAGCACACTTGCCGACCGCTGAGCGTGCATCCAGGTCAGTCCCCCGCCTACGTCCTGCTGGCCGTTGCTGCTGCCTGCTTTTATCCTCCTGCACTCCTTGCTGCCCAGCCACTGCTTCTGTCCTTCCTCTCTCACTTCGCTGTCGCCTGTCCCTCTGACGCTCTCTCTCTCTCTCTCTCCCTGAATCGGGACTCCAGAACGGAGTGAGCCGAGCCCGGGCTCCAGTGCACCGCAAAAACCCGCCCCCTGTCCGTCTGCCTGTACTATCCTACCCGGGTTGGGTTGGTCTCGAGGATGACAACTACGGGCGGGCGGGTCTGCGTGCGTGTTGTTGTGCTGGTGATGCCGGCCGGCGCTGACAAAAGCTACCTTTCTGCCTACGACCTCAGATCAGACGTGATAACCCGCTGAATTTAAGCATATTACTAAGCGGAGGAAAAGAAACTAACAAGGATTCCCCTAGTAACTGCGAGTGAAGAGGGAAGAGCCCAGCGCCGAATCCTCGCTCGCCTGGTGGGCGTGGGAAATGTGGTGTATAGAAGAACTCTTTCTCCGACGACGCTCCGGGTCCCAAGTCCTTGTGTTCGAGGCTTAGCCTGTGGATGGTGTGAGGCCGGTAGCGGCCGCCGGCTCGTCGGGATCGAGTCTTCTTGGAGTCGGGTTGCTTGTGAATGCAGCCCAAAGTGGGTGGTAAACTCCACCTAAGTTAAATACTGGCACGAGACCGATAGTCAACAAGTACCGTAAGGGGAAGTTGAAAAGAACTTTGAAGAGAGAGTTCAAGAGGGCGTGAAACCATTAAGAGGTAAACGGGTGGGGTCCGCGCAGTCTGCCCGGAGGATTCAACTCAGCAGCTAGGTTGGCCGCGTCGAGTTCGGCGGATCTCCTCTGTGGGACCGCGTCCCGCACAGGCTCGGCCGTCGCCGGGCGCATTTACTCCGTCGGTGGTGCGCCGCGGCCGTCTCTGGGTCAGCTGGGAAGGCCGGAGGGAAGCTGGCTCGTCGCTCTGGCGGCGAGTGTAATAGCCCCCCGGCAGCAGCCTCGCCGTTTCCTGGGGGCGAGGGAAGTGACCGCTGCCGCGCCTTCCCCCTCGTGAGTGGGGGGGACGGGCTACCCGTGCTCCCGGCATGACTGTCAACCTGGGCGAACTGTCCTCAATGCGCCCTTGCCGCGTCGCGCCGCCGAGTCGGAGGAGCCACGAGCGGGCGCTAGGGGTCCGCGGCGATGTCGGTGACCCACCCAACCCGTCGTGAAACATGGACCAAGGAGTCTAACACGTGCGCTAGTCAAAGAGAGTCACGAAACTCCAGGGCGCAATGAAAGTTAAGGTCGGCGCCGGTCGACCGAGGTGGGATCCCGCCGCCCCGCGCGGCGGGCGGACCACCGGCCCGTCTCACCCGTTCCGGCGGGGAGGTGGAGCACGAGCGTACGTGATGGTACCCGAAAGATGGTGAACTATGCCTGGGCAGGGCAAAGCCAGAGGAAACTCTGGTGGAGGTCCGTAGTGGTCCTGACATGCAAATCGGTCGTCCGACCTGGGTATAGGGGCGAAAGACTAATCGAACCATCTAGTAGCTGGTTCCCTCCGAAGTTTCCCTCAGGATAGCTGGTGCTCGTCCACACGCAGTTTTATCTGGTAAAGCGAATGATTAGAGGTTTTGGGGCCGAAACGATCTCAACATATTCTCAAACTTTAAATGGGTAAGAAGCCCGACTC
>NC_092011.1:26972433-26977433 GCF_044704955.1 Pristiophorus japonicus | reverse complement strand
GATGAAGAAATGAAAATGCACCCTTTGCGGGGATTCGGATGCTCATGGTCGGCAGCAGGTGGCCCGACGTCCCGCCATCTTGACACTTGTCATTTCTGTCCTTGGGGGTTGGCGAAGAGCCCGGAGATTTTCAGGAACACGATTTTCAGGACATTTTTACGACAGCGGGTACACTTTGAAAGCGCCCGAAAAGTGATACTTTGCTGAAAGGTGCTCAATCTCAGGAAAGAGAACTTTGAAAAGAGCACTTCGAAAGTCACAAAATGAACGGTGTGCGAGACTTGGAACAATTTTGACAAAATATTTTGTTGTACTGTTCAAACTCTTTGGTGTTTTGCTGAAATCGTACTCTGAGCCAGCAGCCCCGCTGTGCCCGTGCCCGGCTCTCAGGACAGACTAGTTTCCAACGGCCCTACGTCTTTGCGCAACAAAGGACGATGTCTGTCACAGATGCAAGCCCCTGGGTGAGGGAAATCTGTTTTACTGAGTAGTTAAGCACAAGCGCAGTACTTTCACCAAGTTCCCCTGCGTGTTGTGTGCTCGGTATCCACCGATCGATTTGGCGACTCGTGTCCGATATGGGAGAGCTCGGAGTGGGGCCAGTTCCGGTGGTGTGTTACCGACTCCGGCATTCCTACCGTTCTGCCCCGCAATGCGCCCACTGCCGGTGGGCAGACCGGGCATCCAATAACGAGTCAGAGGGCTTGGCACGGCTCCGGTTTCTCCTAGCCTGCCCTTTGGCACTTGACGAAGGTTCTCGCGTGAGTCCGAGGCGTCCACCTGTCTTTTGTTCTCGCAGTGTTCCGAATCAAGCTCCGGAGCTGGCGTCCGCCATCTCGACTCCCGAATGTGGTGGTGCGGGAATGTGCACAGCGCGTCTCGTTCTGGTAGCTGAACACGCCATTTCTCTGGCAAAATGTGAGCAGAGACACGCAGGCGCGGGCGGTGCGTGTCGACGCCCTTTGACGGTTACAGTGTTTGCAAGCTCCCAAGTTGAACCCGGCTCCAACCTCCCTGTCGTGGGGAGGCCACGTGCCCAGCAGACACAGCGATGGTGGCGCTTTGTCAAAAGAGTCATTGGTTTGTGTAAGCCTCTTACCACAAGCGTGTTCACACTCCTCGTGATCCTTCTGTACTGACGGTTTCCCGGTGCTCGTGCAAGACACACACACAGAGAGAGAGAGAGAGACAGAGACACACACACGACGTGTCGTACGTATGTACACGCACACAAGCAATCGTTGTGGGTGGTGTGTGCACGGTAGGATGGTCGGCACTGGATGTTGTGCCCGGCAAGGTGGAGGCGCGCCTCTTCCTTTGTACTTTGTGGTTCCAACGTTCAGTCGCTCGCTCCCGGTCTGGCTGATTTGTTTGCCCCGATTTTCGGTTCAGCTACCTGGTTGATCCTGCCAGTAGCATATGGTTGTCTCAAAGATTAAGCCATGCATGTCTAAGTACACACGGCCGGAACAGTGAAACTGCGACTGGCTCATTAAATCAGTTATGGTTCCTTTGATCGCTCCAAACGTTACTTGGATAACTGTGGTAATTCTAGAGCTAATACATGCCAACGAGCGCTGACCCTCTGGGGATCCGTGCATTTATCAGACCAAAACCAATCCGGGCTTGCCCGGCAGCTTTGGTGACTCTAGATAACCTCGGGCTGATCGCACGTCCTCGTGACGGTGACGACTCATTCGAATGTCTGCCCTATCAACTTTCGATGGTACTTTCTGTGCCTACCATGGTGACCACTGGCAACGGGGAATCAGGGTTCGATTCCGGAGAGGGAGCCTGAGAAACGGCTACCACATCCAAGGAAGGCAGCAGGCGTGCAAATTACCCACTCCCGACTCGGGGAGGTAGTGACGAAAAATAACAATACAGGACACTTTCGAGGCCCTGTTATTGGAATGAGTACACTTTAAATCCTTTAACGAGGATTTTTTGGAGGGCAAGTCTTTTGCCAGCAGCCGCGGTAATTCCAGCTGCAATAGCGTATATTAAAGCTGCTGCAGTTAAAAAGCTCGTAGTTGGATCTTGGGATCGAGCTGGTGATCCGCCGCGAGGCAAGCTACCGCCTGTCCCAACCCCTGCAACTCGGCGCTCCCTTGATGCTCTTAGCTGAGTGTCCTGGTGGTCCGAAGCGTTTACTTTGAAAAAATTAGAGTGTTCAAAGCAGGCCGGTCGCCTGAATACTCCAGCTAGGAATAATGGAATAGGACCCCGGTTCTATTTTGTTGGTTTTCGGAACTGGGGCCATGATTAAGAGGGACGGGCGGTGGCATTCGTATTTTGCCGCTAGAGGTGAAATTCTTGGACCGGCGCAAGACGAACAAAAGCGAAAGCATTTGCCAAGAATGTTTTCATTAATCAAGAATGAAATTCGGAGGTTCGAAGACGATCAGATACCGTCGTTGTTCCGACCATAAACGATGCCAACTAGTGATCCAGTGGTGTTATTCCCATGACCCGCCGAGCAGCTTCCGGGAAACCAAAGTCTTTGGGTTCCGGGGGGAGTATGGTTGCAAAGCTGAAACTTAAAGGAATTGACGGAAGGGCACCACCAGGAGTGGAGCCTGTGGCTTAATTTGAGTCAACACGGTAAACCTCACCCGGCCCGGACACGGAAAGGATTGACAAATTGATAGCTCTTTCTCGATTCTGTGGGTGGTGGTGCATGGCCGTTCTTAGTTGGTGGAGCGATTTGTCTGGTTAATTCCAATAACGAACGAGACTCCTCCATGCTAAATAGTTACGCGACCCGCGAGCCGTCCGCATCCAACTGCTTAGAGGGACAAGTGGCGTATAGCCACACGAGATTGAGCAATAACAGATCTGTGATGCCCTTAGATGTCCGGGGCTGCACGCGCGCTACATTGAATGGATCAGCGTGTGTCTACCCTACGCCGCCAGGAGTGGGTAACCCGTTGAACCCCATTCGTGATAGGGATTGTGAATTGCAATTATTTCCCATGAACGAGGAATTCCCAGTAAGTGCGGGTCATAAGCTCGCGTTTATTAAGTCCCTGCCATTTGTCCACACCGCCCGTCGCTACTACCGATTGGATGGTTTAGTGAGGTCCTCGGATCGGCCCCGCCGGAGTCAGCAACGGCCCTGGCGGAGCGCCGAGAAGACGATCAAACTTGACTATCTAGAGGAAGTAAAATTCGTAACAAGGTTTCCGTAGGTGAACCTGCGGAAGGATCATTATCAGCCGGGGGCCCGCACGTGGTGGACCGTCACACCCGTTTTACACTTCAGCCTGAGGCGTGGTGGCCAGCAGGAGTGCTTCCCGGGATGCTGCAGGCTCGGAGCCTTGGTCGACCGCGTCCGGCGCCTCTTGCGCGGGCGAGAGTTACGTTCCGAAAAAAAAGCACAACGAAGAACCGAACACACATGAACAGGCACATGTCGTACCCAACCGGCTCGGCCCATTTGCGAAACGAGCGAGATGTGGGTCAGCAGATGGGAGTCATGTTACAGAGAGAGATATAGAGAGAGCGAGAAGAGAGTTGAACGTTCGCGCACACAGAAGACGTTTCGGTCGGCTTGAGACAGGGACGGCCCTGGCATGCTTGGTCTTTTCGGTCAGCTGGTCTGCGGTTGCATGAAGGGCAGAGCAAGGTAGAGGTGTCCTGGCTTTTGATACAAATGCCTCGCCCTCGTCTTTCTGCTGCCTACTGCCGCTCCACACCTCACGACCTCCCCTGTTCGTTGGTCCTGTGTGACCTTGGCCTGCGGCCCTTCTTTCGAATTCCATCTCGTCCAGTCTTGTGCGTGTGGCTGTCTCTCCCTCTCTCTCTCTCTCTCTCTCTCCCTCGCCATTGCTCCCGCTGTTTTCCCCGCACCGCACACTGATCGTCCGGACCGGCAATGGACGTGCCACCGTCTTGCAACATTACACTGCAGTCGAATTGAAGGGAGCTTCTGCGGGCTCGAATGTTGCCTTGCGGCTCGTCGTCGGGACCTCGGCGAATGGCCACTGTGAGCTCCGCAGGGACTGAATCGGTGATGCAGGCCCGGCTTTCTTTCCCCACGCGGTGACACTTTGGTCGTACTAGTCACTCTCCCTTTACTGGTACAGGGTACCTGAAACGCTTCCCCTCCGGCTCCCGCGAGCTGGTGCTGTCTGGGGGCGGTGGTTTAAAGACTCGAGTGTCTGTTGGTCGGTTGTCGAGACATGTTGTTGTTGTTGCCAGCTTGCAAGTCAACGTTCGAGAGATGTACCTGCCGCCCCGCGGTCGTCTGCACCCCACAGCGGGGTGTGTCCTGTGTCGGCTTGTACGCCACTCAGTTCGTTTTTTTGCCTGCTTCTTCAGCTTCTTCTCATCCTCCCGGCCAACGGTGGCAGCAGAGACCCTGCCTCTGTTGACCGTGGTGCGTGTCGGCCGGTGGGCTCAGGCGTTGACGCGACGTGCGTCGCCTCGCGAGCGCTCTGACTTAAAGCAATCTCGGTGCAACCTTTGTCATTTGATGATCGACTGATTTACACCTCCGGGCCGTTGCAGGCTGGGGCTTCCACCCGACCCTGGTTGGAAGGGAGGAGAAGCGTTGGGCGGTCCGGGCTTGGCCCTCCGGGGAACAAAAGCAAGCCGAAAAAAAAAATGAACAACTCTTAGCGGTGGATCACTCGGCTCGTGCGTCGATGAAGAACGCAGCTAGCTGCAAGAATTAATGTGAATTGCAGGACACATTGATCATCGACACTTTGAACGCACTTTGCGGCCCCGTGTTCCTCCCGGAGCTACGCCTGTCTGAGGGTCACTTGTACGATCAATCGCACTCGCCTTTGCCATCGGGTGAAGGCGGGATCGCGGCTGGGGTGTCGCAGAGGCCTGGTCCTCTTTGTCCCCCAAAGTGCAGACCTGGAGTTTCTCCACCTTGGAGAGTTTGACCCTTGTCCTTCGGTGTGGTGGGCATGTCTGTCCCGGCGTCCCGGTCGGGCACGGTCGGGGCCAGCCTTTCCAGCACGGCTGTCGTTGGGTTGCAAAAACGA
>NC_092011.1:26952433-26954933 GCF_044704955.1 Pristiophorus japonicus | reverse complement strand
GACGCTCCTCGCGTGAGGCCGCACTTCGTTGGAGCTTGGTCAAGGTGGGGGGATGGGGGAAGTGTGAAATCCAGGTGGACCATGGAGCTCCTCGCCCGAGGTCTCTGCCACCTCCTCCTCGGGATCACTCCGCGTCCTTCTTCGGATGGCATGCTCCGTGTGAAATACTCTGCTGCTTCCTGGCCAGTTGCAGTATGACGACTTTCGCCCGGTCGTGCTTTATTCGACTAAAGACAGAGTGCTACCTGGGTCTTCGCCTTGGCCAGGTGTTCGACTCTTGATACTCATCCCGTCACCGTGCCTCTCTCTCTATTTCTCCTCCCATCCCTCACCCCAAAAGTACGTTGGTTAAAGGTTTAACCCCCCCCACACTTTACTTTCTCCAATCCGTTAATGAGATGGCACCTCACAGGTGGGGTGGGGTGGGGCGCTTGCCTTATGCCGTGGACGGGGACAGGGGCGCACGGTTCCCGCAGCTTCTGCCAGTCAGTTTACGATTCGCTGCACATGGTGAATGCAAGTTGCTGGTTAATGAGTTGGTACCGCAGACATTGGATAATGAGTTTTCACTTCAACTTGGGGCTGTGCTTGGTAGAAATAAGTGTTGTCGGGCTTAATAGTCGCCAAGGAGCTGCATGACAGGACGTAGCCGGCTGTAAGGGTGTGTTTCCGGTGTTGTTTTTCAATTGATGTCGATCGGGGTGAGGGAAGGGAGGTTGCTGATCTTGTGCGGGCGGCGGTGAGAGGTGATTTGTGCTGGTGCAGGGAGAATGCTGATGGGGTTTAATCAGTGTCAGTAGCCGGGAAGGAGGGCGTATTTGCGGTGTGGCTTTTAAAGTGATGTCGACAGGGTGGCGGAGGGCAATTTTCTGCTTGTCGTGCTGGTGCTGGTCGCCGTTATTTTTGGGCGGGCGGCATGAAGCTGCTTGAGCGAAAATGGTCGTCTACATGTCTGCTGCGTCATTGGGGGTGCAACTTGTAACCTGTGCCGGGCAGCCACGGATGCTGGATGGCAGAGCGGACTGCAAGCCGAGCGCCTTTCTTCGGATGCGGGCTTGATCGGCCAGCCGGCGGGTGGAAATCTTCGGTCGGCCAGTTCTGGCTGTCTGATGCGGCCGGGGCCGAAATGCGGATTCCTCCGCCGTCCCATGTCAGACCGCTGTCGGCCATACCTCGTTGGAAAGCGGCGTCGACGCCGCAGGCGGCGGTGTCAGCCCGCTCTTGAATCGACGAGGCACGGCGTCGCTAGGCCGCTTGGACCGCCGGGCAACCGGCATCCGCTGCAGTATTTCTGCAGTAACATGACGACGCAACGTGGCAACTGCCGCTGGTAAAGAGCATGCGTGCGGCTGGCTCTTTGGCCAGCGGAGGTGCAGCCGTTGGCTGGAGACCGCTTTCCGACAGCTATCTCCGCTGGTCGGCCAGCTGAGCTCTTCGGGTGCACGGCGCGGGGAAGAGGAAGGCAAGCGGCATCGAACGCTACCACATTCCTCCGTGCCGACCCGAAGCGGAGCGCGCTAGAAGTCCGCGAAATGCAACCGGAGAAGAAAGTCTGAATGTGGCAACTCATGAACTGAAAATTGTCGGCTGCAAATGGTTAACCAAATGGGTTGAAGGTGGCAAACCATTAACCGAAAACTCTGGCAAATGGTTAACCGGCGTATTAAAATGGTATGTTTAATAAAAGATGGAAATGACGAAGATTACATAGCCAAACGAAGGCGGGGACGTTAGCCTGGCAAAGGGCATGTCTTTAAGTCGTCGGGCGAATGTCCCTGCCAGTTGGAAACTTTTCGGGAAAAAGGGGGAAAAAATCGGAAAGGCCTAGCCGTCCCCCGTGAGGTGCGTTCGATCGGGCTCGGCCAGCCGCGTCGATGGGTGTCGGAACGGTGCGGCTGCGTTTCGGGAGTGCGGAGTTACAGCCTGTCAAGTATCGTCCCGGAAGTCTGGATGGAGCTAAATCTGAAGCCGTTTGCGGGTAATTAGTTCCAGGGCTCGGTGACCGAAGTCAAATCCGTCCCGCCAACTTGACACTTGTCATTTCTGTCCTTGGGGGTTGGCGGGGTATCTGCACAGATGTAGGAGGTGGCTGATCGAGAATTGGTGAGTTTTCCAAAGTCACGTCTCGAGCCTCCAGGTCTGCAGAGACCGACCAGGGCTGCCGCCAACCGACTATTCACCCTTTTTGGGCACGAATTTTTTCCATTTTTGTCCATTTTTCCGGTTTTTGGTCGGGCTTCCAAAACGGCAGCCCGAGGCCTGGCAGAGGCCGGGGCATGGCCCCGGTCGCGCCAGGTGGCTCGCGTGACCCGATTAAGCACCGAAAGGAGTCGGGAAATCGGCAGACCTGCCCGAGTTCAGCCCGGGCGGGGGGGGGCAAGTCGGTTCAGCTCAAATCATTATCCAAAGCCGAAACTTGGTCTCGCTGGCGGAACCGAATTGCCAGGCTGGATAACCCATTGAGCAGAAGGGGGCTGGAGGTAGGCAGGTCTGATGGCTG
>NC_092011.1:26937433-26939933 GCF_044704955.1 Pristiophorus japonicus | reverse complement strand
GAGAATTGGAGAGTTTTCCAAAGTCACGTCTAGAGCCTCCAGGTCTGCAGAGACCGACTATTCACCCTTTTTGGGCGGGAATTTTTTAAATTTTTGTCCATTTTTCCGGTTTTTGGTCGGGCTTTCAAAACGGCAGCCCGAGGCCTGGCAGAGGGCGGGGCATGGCCCCGGTCGCGACAGGCGGCTCGCGCGACCCGATTAATCCCCGAAAGGAGTTGGGAAATCGGCAGACCTGCCCGAGTTCAGCCCGGGGGTGGTGCAGGGCGGTTCGGCTCAAATCTTTAACCAAAGCCGATACTTCGTCTCGCTGGCGCAATCGAAGTGCCAGGCTGGATAACCCATTGAGCAGAAAGGGGCTGGAGGCAGGCATGGCTGATGGCTGAGGCCGGGTTGAGGCCACCCGAGGCCGGAAAAGTCAAAAGTCCCGTTGTCTGGAAAGTATGAGGTCAGATTCGGCCGCCTTACCGGGCCTGCGTTTGATGGTTTCCCGCTTGGGCAAGCGAGTCGGCCCGGCAAAGTTGCCACTTTAATTTTTTGGCAAGTGTCTGCGAACAAAGTTAATGAGTTGAAACTTGGCAATTGTCGGAAGTCCCGATGAAGAAATGAAAATGCCCCCTTTGCGGGGATTTGGATGCTCATGGTCGGCAGCATGTGGCCAGACGCCCCGCCAACTTGACACTTGTCATTTCTGTCCTTGGGGTTTGGCGGGGTATCTTCACAGAGGTAGGAGGTGGCAGAATCGAGACTTGGTGAGTTTTCCAAACAAACGTCTCGAGCCTCCAGGTCTGCAGAGACCGACCAGGGCGGCCGCCCAACCGACTATTCACCCTTTTTGGGCGGGAATTTATTCCCTTTTTGCCCATTTTTCGGGTTTTTGGTCGGGCTTCAAAAGCGGATGCCCGAGGCCTGGCAGAGGCCGGGTCATGGGCCCCGGACGCGCCTGGCGGCTCGCGCGACACGATTAGGCCCCGAAAGGAGTCGGGAAATCAGCAGACCTGCCCGAGTTCAGCCGGGGGGGCAGGTCGGTTCCGCTCAAATCATTAACCAAAGCCGAGACTTGGTCTCGCTGGTGCAACCTAAGAGCCAGGCTGGATAACCCATTGAGAAGAAGGGGGCTGAAGGAAGGCAGGGCTGATGGCTGAGGCCGGGTGGAGGCCACCCGAGGCCGGGAAAGTCAAAAGTCCCGTTGTCTGGAAGTCTATGAGGTCAGATTCGGCCACCTTACCGGGCCTGCGGTAGATGGTTTCCCGGTTGGGCAAGCGAGTCGGCCCGGCAAAGTGGCCACTTGCATTTTCTGGCAAGTTTCTGCGAACAAAGTTAATGAGTTGAACCTTGGCAATTGTCGGAAGTCCCGATGAAGAAATTAAAATGCCCCCTTTGCGGGGATTCGGAAGCTCATGGTCGGCAGAAGGTGGCCCGACGCCCCGCCAACTTGACACTTGTCATTTCTGTCTTGGTGGTTAGCGGGGTATCTGCACAGAGGTAGGAGGTGGCAGAATCGAGACTTGGTTAGTTTTCCAAACAAAAGTCTCTAGCCTCCAGGTCTGCAGAGTCCGACCAGGGCTGCCGCCCAACCGACTATTCACCCTTTTTGGGCGGGAATATATTCCCTTTTTGCCATTTTTCGGGTTTTTGGTCGGGCTTCAAAAGCGGCTGCCCGAGGCCTGGCAGAGGCCGAGGCATGGGCCCCGGTCACGCCAGGTGGCTCGCGCGACCCGATTAGACGCCGAAAGGAGTTGGAAAATCGGCAGACCTGCCCGAGTTCAGCCCGGGGGGGGGTGGTGGGGGCAGGTCGGTTCGGCTCAAATCATTAACCAAAGCTGAGACTTGGTCTCGCTGGCGCAACCGAAGTGCCAGGCTGGATGACTCATTAACCAGAAGGCAGCTGGAGGCAGGCAGGGCTGATGGCTGACGCTGGGTGGAGGCCATCCGCGGCCGGGAAAGTCAAAAGTCCCGTTGTGTGGAAGTCTATGTGGTCAGATTCGGCCGCCTTACCGGGCCTGCGGTTGATGGTTTCCCGCTTGGGCAAGCGAGTCGGCCCGGAAAAGTGGCCACTTGCATTTTCTGGCAAGTGTCCCGATGAAGAAGTGAAAATGCCCCTTTTGCGGGAATTTGGATGCTCATGGCCGGCAGCAGGTGGCCCGACGTCCCGCCATCTTGACACTTGTCATTTCTGTCCTTGGGGGCTGGCGGGGTGCCGGAGATTTTCGGGAACACGATTTTCAGAAAATTTTTACGACAGCAGGTACACTTTGAAAGCGCCCGAAAAGTGATACTTTGCTGAAAGGTGCTCAATCTCAGGAAAGAGACCTTTGAAAAAGCACTTGGAATGTCACAAAATGAACGGCGTGCGAGACTTGCAAGCCCCTGGGTGAGGGAAATCTGTTTTACTGAGTAGTTAAGCACATGCGCAGTTCTTTCACCAAGTTCCCCAGCGTGTTGTTTGCTCGATATCCACCGATCGATTGGGTGACTCGTGTCCGAGGTGGGAGGGCTCGGA
>NC_092011.1:26924933-26927433 GCF_044704955.1 Pristiophorus japonicus | reverse complement strand
CTGTCTGATGCGGCCGGGACCGAAATGCTGATCCCTCCGCCGTCCCGTGTCGGACCACTGTTCGCCATACCTCGTTGGAAAGCGGCGGCGACGCCGCAGGCGGAGGTGTCAGCCCACTCCGAATCGACGAGGCACGGCGTCGGTAGGACGCTTGGCCCGCCAGGCGACTGGCATCCGCTGCAGTCTTTCTGCAGTAACATGACGACGCAACGTGTCAACTGGCGCGGGTAAAGAGCGTCCGCTGCGGCTGGACGGGTCGCACCGGAGGCCAGCGACGGCGTGCGGCTGGCTCTTTGGCCGGCGGAGGTGCAGCCGTTGGCTGCAGACTGCTTTCCGACGGCTATCTCCGCTGGTCGGCCAGCTGTGCTCGTCGGGTGCACGGCGCGGGGAAGAGGAAGGCAAGCAGCATCGAATGCTACCACATTCCTGCGGGCCGACCCGAAGCGGAGCGCGCTGGAAGTCCGCGAAATGCAACCGGAGAAGAAAGTCTGAATGTGGCAACTCATGAACTGAAAATTGTCGGCGGCAAATGGTAAACCAAATGGGTTGAAGCTGGCAAACCATTAACCGAAAACTCTGGCAAATGGTTAACCGGCGTGTTAAAATGGTATGTTTAATAAAAGATGGAAATGACAAAGCCAACATAGCCAAACGAAGGCGGAGACGTTAGTGTGGCAGAAGGGCATGTCTTTAAGCCGTCGGGAATCTATTCGGGAAAAAGGGGGAAAAAATCGGAAAGGCCTAGCCATCCGCCGTGGGGTGCGTTCGCTCGGGCTCGGCCAGCCGCGTCGATGGGTGCCGGAACGGTGCGGCTGCGTTTCAGGAGTGCGGAGATACGGCCTGTCAAGTTTCGTCCCGGAAGTCTGGATGGAGCTAAATCCGAAGCCGTTTGCGGGAAATTAGTTCCAGGGCTCGTTGACCGAAGTCAAATCCGTCCTGCCAACTTGACAATTGTCATTTCTGTCCTTGGGGGTTGGCGGGGTATCTGCACAGAGGTAGGAGGTGGAAGAATCGAGACTTGGTGAGTTTTCAAAACAAACGTCTCGAGCCTCCAGGTCTGCAGAGACCGACGAGGGCTGCCGCCCAACCGACTATTCAACCTTTTTGGGAGGGAATTTATTCCCTTTTTGCCCATTTTTCGGGTTTTTGGTCGGGCTTCAAAAGCGGCTGCCCGAGGCCTGGCAAAGGCCGGGGCATGGGCCCCGGTCACGCCAGGTGGCTCGCGCGACCCGATTAGGCCCCGAAAGGAATTGGGAAATCGTCAGACATGCCCGATTTCAGCCCGGGGGAGGGGTGGGGTGGGGGCAGGTCGGTTCGGCTCAAATCATCAACCAAAGCCGAGACTTGGTCTCGCTGGCGAAACCGAAGTGCCAGGATGGATAACTCAATAACCAGAAGGCGGCTGGACGCAGGCAGGGCTGATGGCTGAGGCCGGCTGGAGGCCACCCGCGGCCGGGAATGTCAAAAGTCCCGTTGTGTGGAAGTCTATGAGGTCAGATTCGGCCGCCTAACCGGGCCTGCGGTTGATGGTTTCCCGCTAGTGCAAGCGAGTCGGCCCGGCAAAGTGGCCACTTGCATTTTCTGGCAAGTTTCTGCGAACAAAATTAATGAGTTGAACCTTGGCAATTGTCGGAAGTCCCGATGAAGAAATGAAAATGCCCCTTTTGCGGGGATTTGGATGCTCATGGCCGGCAGCAGGTGGCCCGATGTCCCGCCATCTTGACACTTGTCATTTCTGTCCTTGGGGGTTGGCGGGGTGCCCGGAGATTTTCGGGAACACGATTTTCACAACATTTTTACGACAGCGGGTACACTTTGAAAGCGCCCGAAAAGTGATACTTTGCTGAAAGGTGCTCAACCTCAGGAAAGAGACCTTTGAAATGAGCACTTGGAAAGTCACAAAATGAACGGTGTCTGAGAATTGGAACAATTTTGTCAAAGTCTTTTCTTGTACTTTTCAAACTCTTTGGTGTTTTGCTGAAATCGTACTCTGAGCCAGCTGCCCCGCTGTACCAGTGCCCGACACTCAGGACAGACTAGTTTCCAACGGCCCGACGTCTTTGCGCAACAAAGGACGCTGTCTGTCAGAGATGCAAGCCCCTGGGTGAGGGAAATCTGTTTTACTGAGTAGTTATGCAAACGCGCAGTTCTTTCACCACGTTTCCCTGCGGGTTGTGTGCACGGTATCCACCGATCGATTTGGCGACTCGTGTCCGATGTGGGAGGGCTCGGAGTGGGGACAGCTCCGCTGGTGTGTTACCGACTCCGGCGTTCCTCCCGTTCTGCCCCGCAATGCGCCCACCGCCGGTGGGCATACCGGGCATCCAATAACGAGTCAGAGGGCTTGGCACGGCTCCGGTTTCTCCTAGCCTGCCCTTTGGCACTTGACGAAGATTCTCGCGTTAGTCCGAGGCGTCCACCTGTCTTTTGGTCTCGCAGTGGTCCGAATCAAGCTCCGGAGCGGGCGTCCGCCATCTCGACTCCCGAATGTGGTGGTGCG
>NC_092011.1:26912433-26914933 GCF_044704955.1 Pristiophorus japonicus | reverse complement strand
AGCCGTCGGGCGAATGTCCCTGCCAGTTGGAATCTTTTCGGGAAAAAGGGGCAAAAAATCGGAAAGGCCTAGCTGTCCGCCGTGGGATGAGTTCGCTCGGGCTCGGCCAGCCGCGTTGATGGGTGCCGGAACTATGCTGCTGCGTTTCGGGAGTGCGGAGATACGGCCTGTCAAGTTTCGTCCCGGAAGTCTGGATGGAGCTAAATCCGAAGCCGTTTGCGGGAAATTAGTTCCAGGGCTCGGTGACCGAATTCAAATCTGTCCCGCCAACTTGACACTTGTCATTTCTGTCCGTGGGGGTTGGCGGGTCATCTGCACAGAGGTAGGAAGTGGCTGATCGAGAATTGGTGAGTTTTCCAAAGTCACGTTTCGAGCCTCCAGGTCTGCAGAGACCGACCAGGGCTGCCGCCCAACCGACTATTCACCCTTTTTGGGCGGGAATTTTTTCCAATTTTGTCCATTTTTCGTGTTTTTGGTCGGGCTTCCAAAACGGCAGCCCGAGGCCGGGCAGAGGCCGGGGCATGGCCCCGGTCGCGCCAGGCGGCTCGCGTTACCCGATTAAGCCCCGAAAGGAGTCGGGAAATCGGCAGACCTGCCTGAGTTCAGCCCGGGGGGGGGGGGGCAGGTCGGTTCGGCTCAAATCATTAACCAAAGCCGATACTTGGTCTCGCTGGCACAACCGAAGTGCCAGGCTGGATAACCCATTGAGCAGAAGGTGGCTGGAGGCAGGCAGGGCTGATGGCTGAGGCCGGTTGGAGGCCACGCGAGGCCGGGAAAGTCAAAAGTCCCGTTGTCTGGAAGTCTATGAGGTCAGATTCGGCCGCCTTACCGGGCCTGCGGTTGATGGTTTCCCGCTTGGGCTAGCGAGTCGGCCCGGCAAAGTGGCCACTTGCCTTTTCTGGCAAGTGTCTGCGAACAAAGTTAATGAGTTGAACCTTGGCAATTGTCGGAAGTCCAGATGAAGAAATGAAAATGCCCCCTTTGCGGGGATTTGGATGCTCATGGTCGGCAGCATGTGGCCCGACGCCCCGCCAACTTGACACTTGTCATTTCTGTCCTTGGGGGTTGGCGGGGTATCTGCACAGAGGTAGGAGGTGGCAGAATCGAGACTTGGTGAGTTTTCCAAACAAACGTCTCGAGCCTCCAGGTCTGCAGAGATCGGCCAAGGCTGCCGCACAACCGACTATTCACCCTTTTTGGGCGGGAATTTATTCCCTTTTTGCCCATTTTTCGGGTTTTTGGTCGGACTTCAAAAGCGGCTGCCCGATGCCTGGCAGAGGCCGAGACATGGGCCCCGGTCGTGCCAGGCGGCTCGCGCGACCCGATTAGGCCCCGAAAGGAGTCGGGAAATCGGCAGACCTGCCAGAGTTCAGCCCAGGGGAGGCAGGTCGGTTCGGCTCAAATCATTAACCAAAGCCGAGACTTGGTCTCGCTGGTGCAACCTAATTGCCAGGCTGGATAACCCATTGAGCAGAAGGGGGCTGGTGGCAGGCAGGGCTGATGGCTGAGGCCGGGTGGAGGCCACCCGAGGCCGGGAAATTCAAAAGTCCCGTTGTCTGGAAGTCTATGAGATCAGATTCGGCCGCCTTACCGGGTCTGCGGTTGATGGTTTCCCACTTGAGCAAGAGAGTCGCCCGGCAAAGTGGCCACTTGCATTTTCTGGCAAGTGTCTGCGAACAAAGTTAATGAGTTGAACCTTGACAATTGTTGGAAGTCCCGATGAAGAAATGAAAATGCCCCTTTTGCGGGGAATTGGATGCTCATGGCCGGCAGCAGGTGGCCCGCCGTCCCGCCATCTTGACACTTGTCATTTCTGTCCTTGGGAGTTGGCGGGGTGCCCGGAGATTTTCGGGAACACGATTTTAAGAACATTTTTACGACAGCGGGTACACTTTGAAAGCGCCCGAAAAGTGATACTTTGCTGAAAGGTGCTCAATCTCAGGAAAGAGACCTTTGAAAAGAGCACTTGGTAAGTCACAAAATGAACGGTGTGCGAGACTTGGAACAATTTTGACAAAGTCTTTTGTTGTACTTTTCAAACTCTTTGGTGTTTTGCTGAAATCGTACTCTGAGCCAGCAGCCCCGCTGTACCCGTGCCCGGTTCTCAGGACAGACTAGTTTCCTACGGCCCTACGTCTTTGCACAACAAAGGACGCTGTCTGTCACAGATGCAAGCCCCTGGGTGAGGGAAATCTGTTTTACTGAGTAGTTAAGCACACGCGCAATTCTTTCACCAAGTTCCCCTGCGTGTTGTGTGCTCGGTATCCACCGATCGATTTGGCGATTCGTGTCCGACGTGGGAGGGCTCGGAGTGGGGCCAGCTCCAGCTGGTGTGTTACCGACTCCAGCGTTCCTCCCGTTCTTCCCCGCAATGCGCCCTCCGCCATTGGGCAGACCGGGCATCCAATAACGAGTCAGATGGCTTGGCACAGCTTCGGTTTCTCCTAGCCTGCCCTTTGGCACTTGACGAAGGTTCTCGCGTGAGTCCGAGGCGTCCACC
>NC_092011.1:26907433-26909933 GCF_044704955.1 Pristiophorus japonicus | reverse complement strand
TGGCCAGCAGGAGTGCTTCCAAGGATGCTGCAGGCCCGGAGACTTGGTCGACCGCGTCCGGCGCCTCATGCGCAGGCGAGAGGTCCGTTCTGAAAAAAAAGCACAACGAAGAACCGAACTCGCACGAACAGGCACATGTCGCACCCAACCGGCTCGGCCCGGATGCGAAACGAGCGAGATGTGGCTCAGCAGATGAGAGTCGTGTTACAGAGAGAGATAAAGAGAGAGCGAGAAGAGAGTTGAATGTTCGCTCACAGAGAAAACGTTTCGGTTGGCTTGAGACAGGGGCGGCCCTGGCATGCTTGGTCTTTTCGGTCAGCTGGTCTGCGGTTGCATGACGGGCAGAGCAAGGTAGAGGTGTCCTGGCTTTTGATACAAATGCCTCGCCTTCGTCTTTCTGCTGCCTACTGCCGCTCCACACCGCACGACCCCCGCTGTTCGTTGGTCCTGTGTGACCTTGGCCTGCGGTCCTTCTTTCGTCTTGCGTCTCGTCCAGTCTTGTGCGTGTGGCTGTCTCTCGCTCTCTCTCTCTCTCTCTCCCTCGCCATTGCTCCCGCTGTTTTCCCCGCACCGCACACTGCTCGTACGGACCGGCAATGGACTTGCCACCGTCTTGCAACATTACACCGCAGTCGAATTAAGGGAGCTTCTGCGGGCTCGAATGTTGCCTGGCGGCTCGTCGTCGGGGCCTCGGCGAACGGCCACTGTGAGCTCCGCAGGGACTGAACCGGTGATGCATGCCCGGCATTCTTTCCCCACGCGGTGACACTTTGGTCGCACTAGTCACTCTCCCTTTACTTGTACAGGGTACCTGAAACTCTCCCCCTGCGGCTCCCACGAGCTGGTGTTGTCTGGGGGCGGCGGTTTAAAGACTCGAGTGTCTGTTGGTCTGTTGTCGAGACGTGTTGTTGTTGTTGCCAGCTTGCAAGGCAACGTTCGAGAGAATGTACCTGACGCCCCGCGGTCGTCTGCACCCCACAGCGGGGTGCGTCCTGGGTTGGCTTGTACGCCACTCAGTTCGTTTTTTTGCCTGCTTCTTCAGCTTCTTCTCGTCCTCCCGGCCAACGGTGGCAGCAGAGACACTGCCTCTCTTGATCGTGGCGCGTGTCGGCCGGTGGGCTCAGGCGTTGACCCGAAGTGCGTCGCCTCGCGAGCGCCCTGACTTAAAGCAATCTCGGTGCAACCCTTTCATTTGATGATCGACTGATATACACCTCCGGGCCGTTGCAGGCTGGGGCTTCTACGCGACCCTCGTTGGAAGGGAGGAGAAGCATTGGGCGGTCCGGGCTTGGCCCTCCGGGGAACAAAAGCAAGCCGAAAAAAAAAACGAACAACTCTTAGCGGTGGATCACTCGGCTCGTGCGTCGATGAAGAACGCAGCTAGCTGCGAGAATTAATGTAAATTGCAGGACACATTGATCATCGACACTTTGAACGCACTTTGCGGCCCCGGGTTCCTCCCGGGGCTACGCCTGTCTGAGGGTCGCTTGTACGATCAATCGCACTCGCCTTTGCCATCGGGTGAAGGCAGGAGCGCGGCTGGGGTGACGCAGAGGCCTGTTCCTCTTTGTACCCCAAATTGCAGACCTGGAGTCTCTCCGCCTTGGAGAGTTTGATCCTTGTCCTTCGGTGTGGTGGGCATGTCTGTCCTGGCGTCGCGGTCGGGCACGGTCGGGGCCAGCCTTTCCAGCACGGCTGTCGTTGGGTTGCAAAAATGATTGACCGCGTCGGTGTTAGGATTGGTGCACCTTGCCGAGGCATCCTCCTCGGGGCAGGGTTGTCTCTCTGGAGTTTGAAGGTGAGCACAGAGGTGAACACAATGGCTTGGCTGGTGGTGTTCCGCAGAGAGAGAGAGAGGACGAGGTTGGGCTGTCTTTGGCTGCAGTGTACTGGTTTGTACCGAGGGTATCTTGAAGTAGCGACGTCGCTTGCCGTGCTGTGGGCTGGCTTTGCATCCGTTTGGTTCTGTTGGCGGTTTGCCCAAGAGCCTCTGCGGTGCCTTGTGTTGTGCTGGACCTCTGTGTCCTGCCACACGTGGCCCGCTTAGATCTAGCACACTTGCCGACCGCTGAGCGTGCGTCCAGGTCAGTCCCCCGCGTACGTCCTGCTGGCCGTTGCTGCTGCCTGCTTTTATCCTCCTGCACTCCTTGCTGCCCAGCCATTGCTTCTGGCCTTACTCTCTCGCTTCGCTGTCGCCTGTCCCTCTGACGCTCTCTCTCACTCTCTCTCCCTGAATTGGGACTCCAGAACGGTGTGAGCCGAGCCCGGGCTCCAGTGCACCGCAAAACTCCTCCCCCTGTCCGTTCGCCTGTACTATCCCACCCGGGTTAGGTTGGTCTCGAGGACGCCAACAACGGGCGGGCGGGCGTGCGTGCGTGTTGTTGTGCTGGAGCTAACTTTCTGCCTACGACCTCAGATCAGACGTGACAACCCGCTAAATTTAAGCATATTACTAAGCGGAGGAAAAGAAACTAACAAGGATTCCCCTTGTAACTGCCAG
>NC_092011.1:26899933-26902433 GCF_044704955.1 Pristiophorus japonicus | reverse complement strand
ATGACGACGCAACGTGGCAACGGGCGCGGGTAAAGAGCGTCCGCTGCGCCCGGACGGGTCGCACCGCAGGCCAGCGACGACATGCGGCTGGCCCTTTGGCCAGCGGAGGTGCAGCCGTTGGATGGAGACCGCTTTCCTATGGATATCTCCACTGGTCGGTCAGCTGTGTTCGTCGTGTGCACGGTGTGGGGAAGAGGAAGGCAAGCGCCATCGAACGCTATCACATACCTGCGGGCCGACAAGAAGCGGAGCGCGCTGGAAGTCCGCGAAATGCAACCGGAGAAGAAAGTCTGAATGTGGCAAATCATGAACTGAAAATTGTCGGCGTCAAATGGTTAACCAAATGGGTTGAAGGTGGCAAACCATTAACCGAAAACTCTAGCAAATGGTTAACTGGCGTGTTAAAATGGAATGTTTAATATGAGATGGAAATGACGAAGCCAACATAGCCAAACGAACGCGGGGACGTTAGAGTGGCAGAAGGGCATGTATTTAAGCCGTCGGTCGAATGTCTCTGCCAGTTGGAATCTTTTCGGGAAAAAGGGGGAAAAAATCGTAAAGGCCTAGCCGTCCGCCATTGGGTGCGTTCGCTCGGGCTCGGCCAGCCGCGTCGATGGGTGTCGGAACGGTGCGGCTACGTTTCTGGAGTGCGGAGATACGGCCTGTCAAGTTTCGTCCCGGAAGTCTGGATCGAGCTAAATCCGAAGCCGTTTGCGGGAAATTAGTTCCAGGGCTCGTGACCGAAGTCAAATCCGTCCCGCCAACTTGACACTTGTCATTTCTGACCTTAGGGGTTGGCGGGGTATCTGCACAGAGGTAGGAGGTGGCTGATCGAGAATTGGTGAGTTTTCCAAAGTCACGTCTCGAGCCTCCAGGTCTGCAGAGACCGACCAGGGCTGCCGCCCAACCGACTATTCACCCTTTTTGGGCGGAAACTTTTTGCATTTTTGTCCATTTTTCGGGTTTTTGGTCTGGCTTCCAAAACGGCAGCCCGAGGCCTGGCAGAGGCCGAGGCATGGCCCCGGTCGCGCCAGGCGACTCGCGCGACCCGATTAAGCCCCGAAAGGAGTGGGGAAATCAGCAGACCTGCCGAGTTCAGCCCGGGGGGGGAGCAGGTCGGTTCGGCTCAAATCGTTAACCAAAGCCGATACTTGGTCTCGCTGGCGCAACCAAAGTGCCAGGCTGGATAACCCATTGAGCAGAAGGGGGCTGGAGGCAGGCAGGGCTGATGGCTGAGGCCGGGTGGAGGCCACCCGAGGCCGGGAAAGTCAAAAGTCCCTTTGTCTGGAAGTCTATGAGGTCAGATTCGGCCGCCTTACCGGGCCTGCGGTTGATGGTTTCTCGCTTGGGCAAGCGAGTCAGCCCGGCAAAGAGGCCACTTGAATTTTCTGGCAAGTGTCTGCGAACAAAGTTAATGATTTGAACCTTGGCAATTGTCGGAAATCCCGATGAAGAAATGAAAATGCCCCCTTTGCGGGGATTTGGATGCTCATGGTCGGCAGCAGGTGGCCCGACGCCCCACCAACTTGACACTGTCATTTCTGTCCTTGGTGGTTGGCGGGGTATCTGCACAGCGGTAGGAGGTTGCAGAATCGAGACTTGGTGAGTTTTCCAAACAAACCTCTCGAGCCTCCAGGTCTGCAGAGACCGACCAGGGCTACCGCCCAACCGACTATTCACCATTTTTGGGCGGAAATATTTTGCATTTTTGTCCATTTTTCGGGTTTTTGGTCTGGCTTCCAAAACGGCTGACCGAGGCCTGGCAGAGGCCGGGGCCTGGGCCGCGGTCGCACCAGGCGGCTCATCGACCCGATTAGGCCCCGAAAGGAGTCTGGAAATCGGCAGACCTGCCAGAGTTCAGCCCGGGTGGGGCAGGTCGGTTCGGCTCAAATCATTAACCAAAGCCGAGACTTGGTTTCGCTGGTGCAACCTAAGTGCCAGGCTGGATAACCCATTTAGCAGAAGGGGGCTGGTGGCAGGCAGGGCTGATGGCTGAGGCCGGGTGGAGGCCACCCGAGGCCGGGAAAGTCTAAAGTCCCGTTGTCTGGAAGTCTATGAGGTCAGATTCGGCCGCCTTACCGGGCCTGCGGTTGATGGTCTCCCGCTTGGGCAAGCGAGTCGGCCCGGCAAAGTTGCCACTTGCATTTTCTGGCAAGTGTCTGCGAACAAAGTTAATGAGTTGAACCTTGGCAATTGTCGGAAGTCCCGATGAAGAAATGAAAATGCCCCCTTTGCTGGGATTCGGATGCTCATGGTCGGCAGCAGGTGGCCCGACGCCCCGCCAACTTGATACTTGTCATTTTTGTCATTGGGGGTTGGCGGGGTATCTGTACAGCGGTAGGAGGTGGCAGAATCGAGACTTGGTGAGTTTTCCAAACAAACGTCTCGAGCCTCCAGGTCTGCAGAAACCGACCAGGGATGCCGCCCAACCGACTATTCACCCTTTTTGGGCGGGAATTTATTCCCTTTTTGCCCATTTTCCGGTTTTTTGGTCGGGCTT
>NC_092011.1:26879933-26887433 GCF_044704955.1 Pristiophorus japonicus | reverse complement strand
AAAGGGGGAAAAATTCGGAAAGGCCTAGCCATCCGCCGTGGTGTGCGTTCGCTCGGGCTCGGCCAGCCGCATCGATGGGTCCCGGAATGGTGCGGCTGCGTTTCGGGAGTGCGGAGATACGGCCTGTCAAGTTTCGTCCCGGAAGTCTGGATGGAGCTAAATCCGAAGCCGTTTGCGGGAAATTAGTTCAAGGGCTCGTTGACCGAAGTCAAATCCGTCCCGCCAACTTGACACTTGTCATTTCTGTCCTTGGGGGTTGGCGGGGTATCTGCACAGAGGTAGAAGGTGGCAGAATCGAGACTTGGTGAGTTTTCCAAACAAACGTCTCGAGCATCCAGGTCTGCAGAGACCGACCAGGTTTGCCGCCCAACCGACTATTCACCCTTTTTGGGCGGGAATTTATTCCCTTTTTGCCCATTTTTCGGGTTTTTGGTCGGGCTTTAAAAGCAGCTGCCCGAGGCCTGGCAGAGGCCGGAGCATGGGCCCCGGTCGCGCCAGGCAGCTCGCGCGACACGATTAGGCCCCGAAAGGAGTCGGGAAATCGGCAGACCTGCCCGAGTTCAGCCCGGGGTGGGCTGGTCGGTTCGGCTCATATCATTAACCAAAACCGAGACTTGGTCTCGCTGGTGCAACCTAAGTGCCAGTCTGGATAACCCATTGAGCAGAAGGGGGCTGCAGGCAGGCAGGGCTGATGGCTGAGGCCGGGTGGAGGCCACCCGAGGCCGGGAAAGTCAAAAGTCCCGTTGTCTGGAAGTCTATGAGGTCAGATTCGGCCGCCTTACCGGTCCTGCGGTTGATGGTTTCCCGCTTGGGCAAGCGAGTCGGCCCGGCAAAGTGGCCACTTGCATTTTCTGGCAAGTGTCTGCGAACAAAGTTAATGAGTTGAACCTTGGCAATTGTCGGAAGTCCCGATGAAGAAATGAAAATGCCCCCTTTGCGGGGATTCCGATGCTCATGGTCGGCAGCAGGTGGCCCGATGCCCCTCCAACTTGACACTTGTCATTTCTGTCCTTGGGGGTTGGCGGGGTATCTGCACAGAGGTAGGAGGTGGCAGAATCGAGATTGGTGAGTTTTCCAAACAAACGTCTCGAGCCTCCAGGTCTGCAGAGACCGACCAGGGCTGCCGCCCAACCGACTATTCACCCTTTTTGGGCGGGAATATATTCCCTTTTTGCCCATTTTTCGGGTTTCTGGTCGGGCTTCAAATGTGGCTGCCCGAGGCCTGGCAGAGGCCGGGGCATGGGCCCCGGTCGCGCCAGGCGGCTCGCGCGACACGATTAGGCCCCGAAAGGAGTCGGGAAATTGGCAGACCTGCCCGAGTTTAGCCCGGGAAGTGGGGGGTGGAAGAAGGTCAGTTCGGCTCAAATCATTAACCAAAGCCGAGACTTGGACTCGCTGGCGCAACCGAAGTGCCAGGCTGGATAACTCATTAACCAGAAGGCGGCTGGAGGCAGGCAGGGCTGATGGCTGAGGCCGGGTGGAGGCCACCCGCGGCCGGGAAAGTCAAAAGTCCCGTTGTGTGGAATCTATGAGGGCAGAATCGGCCGCCTTACCGGGCCTGCGGTTGTTGGTTTCCCGGTTCGGCAAGCGAGTCGGCCCTGCAAAGTGCCCACTTGCATTTTCTGGCAAGTGTCTGCGAACAAAGTTAATGAGTTGAACCTTGGCAATTGTCGGAAGTCCCGATGAAGAAACGAAAATGCCCCTTTTGCGGGGAATTGGATGCTCATGGCCGGCAGCAAGTGGCCCGACGTCCCGCCAACTTGACACTTGTCATTTCTATCCTTGGGGGTTGGCGGGGTGCACGGAGATTTTCGGGAACACGATTTTCAGAACATTTTTACGACAGCGGGTACACTTTGAAAGCGCCCGAAAAGTGATACTTTGCTGAAAGGTGCACAATCTCAGGAAAGAGACCTTTGAAAAGAGTTCTTGGAAAGTCACAAAATGAACGGTGTTCGAGACTTGGAACAATTTAGACAAAGTCTTTTGATGTATATTTCAAACTCTTTGGTGTTTTGCTGAAATCGTACTCTGAGCCAGCAGCCCCGCTGTACCCGTGCCCGGCTCTCAGGACAGACCAGTTTCCAACGGCCCTGCATCTTTGCACAACAAAGGACGCTGTCTGTCACAGATGCAAGCCCCTGGGTGAGGGAAATCTGTTTTACTGAGTAGTTAAGCACACGCCCAGTTCTTTCACCAAGTTTCCCTGCATGTGTGCTCGGTATCGATTTGGCGACTCGTGTCCGACGTGGGAGGGCTCAGAGTGGGGCCAGCTCCGGCTGGTGTGTTACCGACTCCGGCGTTCCTCCCGTTCTGTCCCGCAATGCGCACATTGCCGGTGGGCAGACCAGGCATCCAATAACGAGTCAGAGGGCTTGGCACGGCTCTGGTTTCTCCTAGCCTGCCCTTTGGCACTTGACGAAGGTTCTCGCGTGAGTGAGTCCGAGGCGTCCACCTGTCTTTTGGTCTCGCAGTGGTCCGAATCAAGCTCCGGTGCGGGCGTCCACCATCTCGACTCCCGAAAGTGGTGGTGCGGGAATGTGCACAGCGCGTCTCGTTCTGGTAGCTGAACATGCCATTTCTCTGGCAAAATGTGAGCAGAGACACGCAGGCGCGGGCGGTGCGTGTCGACGCCCTTTGACGGTTACAGTGTTTGCAAGCTCCCAAGTTGAACCCGGCACCAACCTCCCTGTCGTGGGGAGGCCACGTGCAAAGCAGACACAGCGATGGTGGCGCCTTGTCAAAAGAGTCATTGGTTTGTGTAAGCCCCTTACCCGGAGCGTGCTCACACTCCTCGTGATCCTTCTGTCCTGACCGTTTCCCAGTGCTCGTGCAACACACACGCTCACACACAGAGAGAGAGAGAGAGACAGAGACCCACACACGATGTGTCGTATGTATGTACACACACACAAGCAATCGTTGTGGGTGGTGTGTGCACGGTAGGATGGTCGGCACTGGATGTATTGCCCAGCAAGGTGGAGGCACGCCTCTTCCTTTGTACTTTGTGTTTCCACCGTTCAGTCGCTCGCTACCTGTCTGGCTGATATGTTGGCCCCGATTTTCGGTTCAGCTACCTGGTTGATCCTGCCAGTAGCATATGCTTGTCTCAATGATTAAGCCATGCATGTCTAAGCACACACGGCCGGTACAGTGAAACTGCGAATGGCTCATTAAATCAGTTATGGTTCCTTTGACCGCTCCAAACTTTACTTGGAAAACTGTGGTAATTCTAGAGATAATACATGCCAACGAGCGCTGACCCTCTGGGGATGCGTGCATTTATCAGACCAAAACAAATCCGGGCTTGCCCGGCAGCTTTGGTGACTCTAGATAACCTCGGGCTGATCGCACGTCCTCGTGACGGCTACGACTCATTCGAATGTCTGCCCTATCAACTTTCGATGGTACTTTCTGTGCCTACCATGGTGACCACGGATAACGGGGAATCAGGGTTCGATTCCGGAGAGGAAGTCTGAGAAACGGCTACCACATGCAAGGAAGGCAGCAGGCGCGCAAATTACCCACTCCCGACTCGGGGAGGTAGTGACGAAAAATAACAATACAGGACTCTTTCGAGGCCCTGGAGTTGGAATGAGTACACTTTAAATCCTTTAACTAGGATCTGTTGGAGGGCAAGTCTGGTGCTAGCAGCCGCGGTAATTCCAGCTCCAATAGCGTATATTAAAGCTGTTGCAGTTAAAAAGATCGAAGTTGGATCTTGGGATCGAGCTGGCGGTCCGCCGCGAGGCGAGCTACCGCCTGTCCCAGCCCCTGCCTCTCGGCGCTCCCTTGATGCTCTTAGCTGATTTTCCTGGGGGTCCGAAGTGTTTACTTTGAAAAAATTAGAGTGTTCAAAGCAGGCCGGTCGCCTGAATACGCCAGCTAGGAATAATGGAATAGGACCCTGGTTCTATTTTGTTGGTTTTCGGAACTGGGGCCATGATTAAGAGGGACGGCCGGGGGCATTCGTATTTTGCCGCTAGAGGTGAAATACTTGGACCGGCGCAATACGAACAAAAGCGAAAGCATTTGCCAAGAATGTTTTCATTAATCAAGAAAGAAAGTCGGAGGTTCGAAGACGATCAGATACCGTCGTAGTTCCAACCATAAAAGATGCCAACTAGCGATCCGGCGGCGTTATTCCCATGACCCGCCGAGCAGCTTCCGGGAAACCAAAGTCTTTGGGTTCCAAGGGGAGTATGGTGGCAAAGCTGAAAATTAAAGGAATTGATGGAAGGGCACCACCAGGAGTGGAGCCTGCGGCTTAATTTGACTCAACACGGGAAACCTCACCTGGCCCCGACACGGAAAGGATTGACAGATTGATAGCTCTTTCTCGATTCTGTGGGTGGTGGTGCATGGCCGTTCTTAGTTGGTGGAGCGATTTGTCTGGTTAATTCCGATAACGAACGAGACTCCTCCATGCTAAATAGTTACGCGACCCCCGAGCGGTCCGCGTCCAACTTCTTAGAGGGACAAGTGGCGTATAGCCACACGAGATTGAGCAATAACAGGTCTGTGATGCCTTTAGATGTCCGGGGCTGCACGCACGCTACACTGAATGGATCTGCGTGTGTCTAATTTACGCCGCCAGGTGTGGGTAACCCGTTGAACCCCATTCGTGATAGGGATTGGGAATTGCAATTATTTCCCATGAACGAGGAATTCCCAGTAAGTGCGGGTCATAAGCTCGCGTTGATTAAGTCCCTACACTTTGTACACACTGCCCGTCGCTACTACCGATTGGATGGTTTAGGGAGGTCCTCGGATCGGCCCCGACGGAGTAGGCAACGGCCCTGGCAGAGCGCCGAGAAGATGATCAAACTTGACTATCTAGAGGAAGTAAAAGTCGTAACAGGGTTTCCGTAGGTGAACCTGTGGAAGGATCATTATTGGCCTGGGGCCAGCACGTGGCGGCCCGTCACACCCGTTTTACACTTCAGCCTGAGGCGTGGTGGCCAGCAGGAGTGCTTCCCGGGATGCTGCAGGCCCGGAGCCTTGGTCGACCGCGTCCGGCGCCTCTTGCGCGGGCGAGAGGTTCGTTCCGAAAAAAAAGCACAACGAAGAACCGAACTCGCACGAACAGGCACATGTCGCACCCAATCGGCTCGGCCTGGATGCGAAACGAGCGAGATGTGGGTCAGCAGATGAGAGTCGTGTTACAGAGAGAGATATAGAGAGAGAGAGAAGAGAGTTGAACGTTCGCGCACACAGAAGACGTTTCGGTCGGCTTGAGACAGGGACGGTCCTGGCATGCTTGGTGTTTTCGGTCAGCTGGTCTGCGGTTGCATGACGGGCAGAGCAAGGTAGAGGTGTCCTGGCTTTTGATACAAATGCCTCGCCCTCGTCTTTCTGCTGCCTACTGCCACTCCACACCGCACGACCCCCGCTTTTGATTGGTCCTGTGTGACCTTGTCCTGCGGCCCTTCTTTCGACTTCCTTCTCGTCCAGTCTTGTGCGTGTGGCTGTCTCTCCCTCTCTCTCTCTCTCGCTCTCCCTCGGCATTGCTCGCGCTGTTTTCCACGCACCGCACACTGCTCGTCCGGACCGGCAATGGACATGCCACCATCTTGCAACATTACACCGCAGTCGAATTGATGGGAGCTTCTGCGGGCTCGAATGTTGCCTGGCGGCTCGTCTTCGGGACCTCGGCGAATGGCCACTGTGAGCTCCACAGGGACTGAACCGGTGATGCAGGCCCGGCTTTCTTTCCCCACGCGGTGACACTTTGGTCGCACTAGTCACTCTCACTTTACTGGTACAGGGTACCTGAAACGCTCCCCCTCCGGCTCCCGCGAGCTGGTGCTGTCTGGGGGTGGCGGTTTTTTAGAGTCGAGTGTCTGTTGGTCGGTTGTCGAGACGTGTTGTTGTTGTTGCCAGCTTGCTAGTCAACGTTCGAGAGAATGTACCTGCCGCCACGCGGTCGTCTGCACCCCACAGCGGGGTGTGTCCTGCGTCGGCTTGTACGCCACTCAATTCGTTTTTTTCCCTGCTTCTTCAGCTTCTTCTCGTCCTCCTGGCCAACGGTGGCAGCAGAGAACCTGCCTCTGTTGATCGTGGCGCCTGTCGGCCGGTGGGCTCAGGCGTTGACCCGACGTGCGTCGCCTCGCGAGCGCCCTGACTTAAAGCAATCTCGGTGCAACCCTTGTCATTTGATGATCGACTGATTTACACCTCCGGGCCGTTGCAGGCTGGAGTTTCTACCCGACCCTCGTTGGAATGGAGGAGAAGCTTTGGGCGGTCCGGGCTTGGCCCTCCGGGGAATAAAAGCAAGCCGAAAAAAAAATGAACAACTCTTAGCGGTGGATCACTCGGCTCGTGCGTCGTTGAAGAACGCAGCTAGCTGCGAGAATTAATGTGAATTGCAGGACACATTGATCATCGACACTTTGAACGCACTTTGCGGCCCCGGGTCCTTCCCGGGGCTACGCCTTTCTGAGGGACGCTTGTACGATCAATCACACTCGCCTTTGCCGTCGGGTGAAGGCGGGAGCACGGCTGGGGTGTCGCAGAGGCCTGGTCCTGTTTGTCCCCCAAAGTGCAGACCTGGAGTTTCTCCGCCTTGGAGAGTTTGACTCTTGTCCTTCAGTGTGGTGGGCATGTCTGTCCCGGTGTCGCGGTCGGGCACGGTCAGGGCCAGTCTTTCCAGCACGGCTGTCGTTGGGTTGCAAAAACGATTGACCGCGTCGGTGTTGGGATTGGTGCGCCTCGCCGAGGCATCCTCCTCGGGGCAGGGTTGTCTCTCTGGAGTTTGAAGGTGAGCAAAGAGGTGAACACAATGGCTTGGCTGGTGGTGTTCAGCAGAGAGAGAGAGAAAGGACGAGTTTGGGCTGTCTTTGGCTGCAGTCTAGTGGTTTGTACCGAGGGTAGCTTGAAGTAGCGACGTCGCTTGCCGTGCTGTGGGCTGGCTTTGCGTCCGATTGGTTCTGTTGGCGGTTTGCCCAAGAGCCTCTGCGGTGCCGTGTGTTGCGCTGGACCTCGGTGTCCTGCCACACGTGGCCCGCTTAGCTCTAGCACACTTGCCGACCACTGAGCGTGCATCCAGGTCAGTCCCCCGCGTACGTCCTGCTGGCCGTTGCTGCTGCCTGCTTTTATCCTCCTGCACTCCGTGCTGCCCAGCCACTGCTTCTGGCCTTCCTCTCTCGCTTCGCTGTCGCCTGTCCCTCTGACGATCTCTCTCTCTCTCTCTCTCTCCCTGAATGGGACTCCAGAACGGTGTGAGCCGCGCCCGGGCTCCAGTTCACCGCAAAACCCCGGCCCCTGTCCGTCCGCATGAACTATCCCATCCAGGTTGGGTTGATCTCGAGGACGACAACAACGGGCGGGCGGGCGTGCGTGCGTGTTGTTGTGCTGGAGATGCCGGCCGGCGCTGACAAAAGCTACCTTTCTGCCTACGACCTCAGATCAGACGTGACAACCTGCTGAATTTAAGCATATTACTAAGCAGAGGAAAAGAAACTAACAAGGATTCCCCTAGTTACTGCCAGTGAAGAGGGA
>NC_092011.1:26874933-26877433 GCF_044704955.1 Pristiophorus japonicus | reverse complement strand
TGTCATTTCTGTCCTTGGGGGTTGGCGGGGTATCTGCACAGAGGGAGGAGGTGGCTTATCGAGAATTGGTGAATTTTCCAAAGTCACGTCTCGAGCCTCCAGGTCTGCAGAGACCGACCAGGGCTGCCGCCCAACCGACTATTCACCCTTTTTGGGCGGGAATCTTTTCCATTTTTGTCCATTTTTCGGGTTTTTGGTCGGGCTTCCAAAACGGCAGCCCGAGGCCTGGCAGAGGCCGGGGCATGGCCCCGGTCGCGCCAGGCTGCTCGCGCGACCCGATTAAGCCCCGAAAGGAGACGGGAAATCGGCAGACCTGCCCGAGTTCAGCCCGGGGGGGTGGCAGGTCGGTTCGGCTCAAATTATTATCCAAAGCCGATACTGGTCTCGCGGGCGCAACCGAAGTGCCAGGCTGGATGACCCATTGAGCAGAAGGAGGCTGGAGGCAGGCAGGGCTGATGGCTGAGGCCGGGTTGAGGCCACCCGAGGCCGGGAAAGTCAAAACTCCCGTTGTCTGGAAGTCTATGAGGTCAGATTCGGCCGCCTTACCGGGCCTGCCTTTGATGGTTTCCCGCTTGGGCAAGCGAGTCGGCTCGGCAAAGTGGCCACGTGCATTTTCTGGCAAGTGTCTGCGAACAAAGTTAATGAGTTGAACCTTGGCAATTGTCGGAAGTCCCGATGAAGAAATGAAAATGCCCCCTTTGCGGGGATTTGGATGCTCATGGTCGGCAACAGGTGGCCCGACGCCCCGCTAACTTGACACTTTTCATTTCTGTCCTTGGGGGTTGGCGTGGTATTTGCACAGAGGTAGGAGGTGGCAGAATCGAGACTTGGTGAGTTTTCCAAACAAACGTCTCGAGCCTCCAGGTCTGCAGGGACCGACCAGGGTTGCCGCCCAACCGACTTTTCACCCTGTTTGGGCGGGAATTTATTCACTTTTTGCCCATTTTTCTGGTTTTTGGTCGGGCAGGCGGCTCGCGCGACCCGATTAGACCCCGAAAGGAGTCGGGAAACCGGCAGACCTGTCCGAGTTCAGCCCGGGGGGAGGGGGGTTGAAGATCGGTTCGGCTCAAATCATTAACCAAAGTCGAGACTTGGTCTTGCTGGTGCAACCTAAGTGCCAGGCTGGATATCCCATTGAGCAGAAGGGGGCTGGAGGCAGGCAGGGCTGATGGCTGAGGCCGGGTGGAGGCCACCCGAGGCCGGGAAAGTCAAAAGTAGGTTGTCTGGAAGTCTATGAGGTCAGATTCGGCCGCCTTACCGGGCCTGCGGTTGATGGTTTCCCGCTTGGGCAAGCGAGTCGGCAAGGCAAAGTGGCCACTTGCATTTTCTGGCTAGTGTCTGCGAACAAAGTTAATGAGTTGAACCTTGGCAATTGTCAGAAGTCCCGATGAAGAAATGAAAATGCCCCCTTTGCGGGGATTTGGATGCTCATGGTCGGCAGCAGGTGGCCCGATGCCCCGCCAACTTGACACTTGTCATTTCTGTCCTTGGGGGTTGGCGGGGTATCTGCACAGAGGTAGGAGGTGGCAGAATCGAGTTTTCCAAACAAACGTCTCGAGCCTCCAGGTCTGCAGAGACCGACCAGGGCTGCCGCCCAACCGACTATTCACCCTTTTTGGGCTGGAATCTATTCCCTTTTTGCCCATTTTTCGGTTTTTGGTCTGGCTTCAAAAGCGGCTGCCCGAGTCCTGGCAGAGGCCGGGGCATGGGCACCGGTCGCGCCACGCGGCTCGTACGACCCGATTAGGCCCCGAAAGGAGTCGGGAAATTTGCAGACCTGCCCGAGTTCAGCCCGGGGGGGGGGGCAGGTCGGTTCGGCTCAAATCATTAACCAAAGCCGAGACATGGTCTCGCTGGCGCAACCGAAGTGCCAGGCTGGAGAACCGATTAACAAGAAGGCGGCTGGAGGCAGGCAGGGCTGATGGCTGAGGCCGGGTGGAGGCCACCCGCGGCCGGGAAAGTCAAAAGTCCCGTTGTGTGGAAGTCTATGAGGTCAGATTCGGCCGCCTTACCGGGCCTGCGGTTGATGGTTTCCCGCTTGGGCAAGCGAGTCGGCCCGGCAAAGTGGCCAACTGCATTTTCTGCCAAGTGTCTGCGAACAATGTTAATGAGTTGAACCTTGGCAATTGTCGGAAGTCCTGATGAAGAAATGAAAATGCCCCTTTTGCGGGGATTTGGATGCTCATGGCCGGCAGCAGGTGGCCCGATGTCCCGCCAACTTGACACTTGTCATTTCTGTCCTAGGGGGTTGGCGGGTTGC
Organism: Pristiophorus japonicus; assembly: GCF_044704955.1. Taxonomy (NCBI): domain Eukaryota; kingdom Metazoa; phylum Chordata; class Chondrichthyes; family Pristiophoridae; genus Pristiophorus; species Pristiophorus japonicus. The sequence goes on along the minus strand of NC_092011.1, from coordinate 26,875,173 downwards.
CCGGAGATTTTCGGGAACACGATTTTCAGAACATTTTTACGACAGCGGGTACACTTTGAAAGCGCCCGAAAAGTGATACTTTGCTGAAAGGTGCTCAATCTCAGGAAAGTGACCTTTGAAAGGAGCACTTGGAAAGTCACAAAATGAACGGTGTGCGAGACTTGGAACAATTTTGACAAAATCTTTTGTTGTACTTTTCAAACTCTTTGGTGTTTTGCTGAAATCGTATTCTGTGCCAGC
>NC_092011.1:26862433-26864933 GCF_044704955.1 Pristiophorus japonicus | reverse complement strand
GCGCCAATGGTCGTCTACATGTCTGCTGCGTCATTGGGGGTGCATCTTGTAACCTGTGCCGGGCAGCCACGGATCCTGGATGGCGGAGCGGCCTGCAAGCCGAGCGCCTTTCTTCGGAAGCGGGCTTGATCGGTCAGCCGGCGGGTGGAAAACGTCGGTCTGCCATTTCTGGCTCTCTGATGTGGCCGGGGCCGAAATGCAGATCTCTCCGCCGTCCCGTATCGGACCGCTGTCGGCCATACCTCGTTGGAAAGCGGCGGCGACGCCGCACGCGGCGGTGTCAGCCCGCTCCCGAATCGACGATGCACGGCGTCGCTAGGCCGCTTGGCCCGCCGGGCAACCGGCATCCGCTGCAGTCTTTCTGCAGTAACATGAAGACGCAACGTGGCAACTGGCGCTGGTAAAGAGCGTCCGCTGCGGCCGGACGGGTCGCACCGGAGGCCAGCGACGGCGTGCGGCTGGCTCTTTGGCCGGCGGAGGTGCAGCCGTTGGCTGGAGACCGCATTCCGACAGCTATCTCCGCTGGTCGGCCAGCTGTGCTCGCCGGGTGCGCGGCGCGGGGAAGAGGAAGGCAAGCGGCATCGAACGCTACCACATTCCTGCGGGCCGACCCAAAGCGGAGCGCGCTGGAAGTCTGCGAAATGCAACCGGAGAAGAAAGTCTGAATGTGGCAACTCATGAACTGAAAATTGTCGGCGACAAATGGTTAACCAAATGGGTTGAAGGTGGCAAACCATTAACCGAAAACTCTGGCAAATGGTTAACCGGCGTGTTAAAATGGTATGTTTAATAACAGATGGAAATGATGAAGCCAACATAGCCAAACGAAGGCGGGGACGTTAGTGTGGCAGAAGGGCATGTCTTTTAGCCGTCGGGCGAATGTCCCTGCCAGTTGGAATCTTTTTGGGAAAAACGGGGAAAAATCGGAAAGGCCTAGCTGTCGGCCGTGCGGTGCGTTCGCTCGCGCTCGGCCAGCTGCGTCGATGGGTGCCGGAACGGTGCGGCTGCGTTTCGGGAGTGCGGAGATACGGCCTGTCAAGTTTCGACCCGGAAGTCTGGATGGAGCTAAATCCGAAGCCGTTTGCGGGAAATTAGTTCCAGGGCTCGATGACTGAAGTCAAATCCGTCCCGCCAACTTGACACTTGTCATTTCTGTCCTTGGGGGTTGGCGGGGTATCTGCACAGAGGGAGGAGGTGGCTCAACGAGAATTGGTGAGTTTTCCAAAGTCACGTCTCGAGTCTCCAGGTCTGCAGAGACCGACCACGGCTGCCGCCCAACCTACTATTCACCCTTTTTGGGCGGGAATCTTTTCCATTTTTGTCCATTTTTCGGGTTTTTGGTCGGGCTTCCAAAACGGCAGCCCGAGGCCTGGCAGAGGCCGGGGCATGGCCCCGGTCGCGCCAGGCGGCTCGCGTGACCCGATTAAGCCCCGAAAGCAGACGGGAAATCGGCAGACCTGCCCGAGTTCAGCCCGGGGGGGGGGGCAGGTCGGTTCGGCTCAAATCATTAACCAAAGCCGATACTGGTCTCGCTGGTGCAACCGAAGTGCCAGGCTGGATGACCCATTGAGCAGAAGGACGCTGGAGGCAGACAAGGCTGATGGCTGAGGCAGGGTTGAGGCCACCCGAGGCCGGGAAAGTCAAAACTCCCGTTGTCTGGAAGTCTATGAGGTCAGATTCGGCCGCCTTACCGGGCCTGCGGTTGATGGTTTCCCGCTTGGGCAAGCGAGTCGGCTCGGCAATGTGGCCACGTGCATTTTCTGGCAAGTGTCTGCGAACAAAGTTAATGAGTTGAACCTTGGCAATTGTCGGAAGTCCCGATGAAGAAATGAAAATGCCCCCTTTGCGGGGATTTGGATGCTCATGGTCGGCAGCAGGTGGCCCGACGCCCCGCCAACTTTACACTTTTGATTTCTGTCCTTGGGGGTTGGCGGGGTATTTGCACAGAGGTAGGAGGTGGCAGAATCGAGACTTGGTGAGTTTTCTAAACTAACGTCTCGAGCCTCCAGGTCTGCAGAGACCGACCAGGGCTATCGCCCAACCGACTATTCACCCTTTTTGGGCGGGAATCTATTCCCTTTTTGCCATTTTTCGGGTTTTTGGTCTGGCTTCAAAAGCGGCTGCCCGAGTCCTGGCAGAGGCCGGGGCATGGGCCCCGGTCGCGGCACGCGGCTCGTGCGACCCGATTAGGCCCCGAAAGGAGTCGGGAAATCGGCAGACCTGCCCGAGTTCAGCCCGGGGGGGGGGGGGCAGGTCGGTTCGGCTCAAATCATTAACCAAAGCCGAGACTTGGTCTCGCTGGCGCAACCGAAGTGCCAGGCTGGAGAACCCATTAACCAGAAGGTGGCAGGAGGCAGGCAGGGCTGATGGCTGAGGCCGGGTGGAGGCCATCCGCGGCCGGGAAAGTCAAAAGTCCCGTTGTGTGGAAGTCTATGTGGTCAGATTCGGCCGCCTTACCGGGCCTGCGGTTGATGGTTTCCCGCTTGGGCAAGCGAGTCGG